>NC_091313.1:23025573-23065573 GCF_038502225.1 Cherax quadricarinatus
CAGAGATGGAGGGAATGAGGGAGGGTACAGATGGAGGGAAGGAGGGAGGGCTCAGATGGAGGGAAGGAGGGAGGGCAGAGATGGATTGAAATAGGGAGTCTAGAGATGGAAGGAAGGATGGAGGGTAGAGAAGGAAGGATGGAGGGTAGAGAAGGAAGGATGGAGGGTAGAGATGGAAGGAAGGATGGAGGGTAGAGATGGAAGGAAGGATGGAGGGTAGAGATGGAAGGAAGGAAGGCAGGAGGGTAGGGATGGAGGGAAGGAGGAAGTGTAGAGATGGAGGGAAGGAGGGAGGACAGAGATGGAGGGAAGGAGGGAGGGCAGAGATGGGGGCAGGGGAGGGCAGAGATGGAGGGAAGTAGAGAGGGCAGAGATGGAGGGAAGTAGAGAGGGAAGAGATGGAGGAAAGGAGGGAGGGCAGAGATGGAGGGGAATAGAGAGGGCAGAGATGGAGGAATGGAGGGAGTGCAGAGATGGAGGGAAGGAAAGAGGGCAGAGATGGAGGGAAGGAGGGAGGACAGAGATGGAGGGAAGAAGAGAGGGCAGAGATAGAGGGAAGTAGAGAGGGCAGAGATGGAGGGAAGGAGGGAAGGCATAGATGGAGGGAAGTAGAGAGGGCAGAGATAGAGGGAAGTAGAGAGGGCAGAGATGGAGGGAAGTAGAGAGAGCAAAGATGGAGGGAAGTAGAGAGAGCAGAGATGGAGGGAAGTAGAGAGGGCAGAGATGGAGGGAAAGAGGGAGGGCAGTGAAGGAGATATTAAGGATGGGAATAAGGAAGGTAAAATGAAAGTCAGAGATACAGTAGTTGGAAAGGGGAGTAAGAAAGATAGGGAGTGATGGAGTAAAGGAAGGAAAAGAATCATGAAGGAAATCCAGAAGGAAGAAAGAAATTAAGGAATAAAAGCATCAGGGATTAAAGGAATCCTAGAGGACAAAAATGAGAGAAAGAAAGAATCAATGGAAATTAACTCATCAAGAGTTAGCTATAAGGTTAATATTTCCAGTTATAATTTCCAGCGGTATAGATTTGTTGGGTCAAGAATATTTGGAAAATAACACCTGTGTTGAACATAGCTGGAGTTGAACCCTTGCAGGAGGTTCACCTTCAAAAATATTTTACTCTTACGTTCGTCTCTTCTTCTTCTTGCTCTTCTTATTCTTCTTGTTCTTCTTGTTCTTGTTCTTGTTCTTCTTGCTCTTGTTCTTGTTCTTGTTCTTGTTCTTGTTTTTGTTCTTGTTCTTCTTATTGTTGTTTTTGTTGTTGTTGTTGCTGTTGTTGTTGTTGTTGTTGTTGTTGTTGTTGTTGTTCTTGTTCTTGTTCTTGTTCTTGTTCTTGTTCTTACTCTTGTTGTTGTTGTTCTTCTTCTTCTTGTTCTTCTTCTTCTTGTTCTTCTTCTTGTTTTTCTTCTTGTTCTTGTTCTTCTTGTTCTTCTTGTTCTTCTTGTTCTTGTTCTTGTTCTTGTTCTTCTTGCTCTTGTTCTTGTTCTTCTTATTCTTCTTGTTCTTCTTGTACATGTTCTTGTTGTTGTTGTTGTTCTTCTTCTTCTTATTATTATTATTAATATTATTATCATTATTATTATTATTATTTTATTATTATTATTTTCATTAATATTATTATGATTATTTTTATTATTTTATTATTGTTGTTGTTAGTGGTGGTAGTAGTAGTAGAAACAGTGTTTGACAAGGTTAAGGATCCCTAGCTTTATTGACAAGCTATTTACAGGTTAAGGATTCCTAACTTTATTGGCAAGCTAAGAGCTGTTACCTACATCAGCTCATTTGAAAGCATTTTTATTGTTATGAGACATACAAGTAGGGAACAGGATGAAGTTGGAACTATCTGTGGGCCAGCATTTTCATTTGATCAACTGACTTTATCTCGTTGACATCATTATGCTGTACTAATGTGTTCCATACTCGAGTCATCCTGGGTATATATGATCTCAGATGAAGTGATGTTCCGGAGAATGATACAGCCAGAGTGAAGTTGCTGCTTTCTGCCCGTCTTGTGGCATAAAAGCTTGTTTCACGCTGTCCTTGAAGCGGATCCAAGTGTGGTACTTTGACAATATTGGCCTTGTGCATAACAGTAAGGCCACCCACATCCCTCCTGTGTTGAAGGCTCTGCTGAAATGACAGCTCTATCCAGGATGGGTCCAGGCGAGAGATGAGACGTCTTGCTCTGTTCTCTACTCTGTCAAGCAGTCGCAGATGAGGGGGGGGGGCAGGCAAACCAAGAAAGTGGAGCATACTCAAGGTGTGAACGTACTTGTGCCTCGTAAAGAATCTTGCAACCCCTACTGTCAAGTAGATGCGAGGTACGGCGAAGTGCTGTAAGCTTCCTGGCTGCCTTGTTTGCAAGATTTACTACATGGTTCTTCATGGTTAGTTTGGAGTCAAATTTCACCCTAACGATATCAACTTCTTCTCCAGGTGCCAACGCCCTTCCATTCATCCTTACTACTGCACCAGCATTACCATGATGGTGCCTAGAGACGATCATCATCTGCGTTTTCTCAGGTGCAAATGTTACTTGCCATCTATTTCCCCAAGCTGATATAGCTCTTAGCTGGTGATAGATGTAGCTTAGAGCAGCTGGCATTTCTTCTCTTGGATAAGTGAATGTCAGTGTACAGTCGTCTGCATATGCATGTGATTCTGGAATGAGATGAAGAAGGTCGTTGAAGTAGACATTCCATAACAATGGTCCCAGCACGCTTCCTTGTGGAACAATTGCCCCAATAGGATGTCTTGCTGATTCCGTTCCATTGAGAACTACACTTAGAGATCTACCATGAAGGTAATCGCTGAGGAGACATAGCGTAGAGCCTGCAATTCCCAGTGCTTGAAGTTTTGCTAAGAGGCCCTGGTGCCACACCCGGTCGAGAGCGCCAGCAATGTCCAGTGCTACCACACAGCTGACTTTGGATTCATCCAGTGACTGGTGCCACTTAGTGGAGAGGTTTAACAACAGATCAGCAGCAGAGTAACCTTTCCTGAAGCCATATTGACGATCACAAAGTAGTGAGTGGTAGTCAAAAAACTCTGTCATTTGTCTTGAGATTATTGTCTCAAGGATCTTACCAGTGATTGACAGGAGTGACACTGGTCTGTAGTTGCTGATTTCTGCTCTGCTCTTCTTTTTGTGAACAGGGACTACATTTACCTCTTTCCATAGAGATGGTCATTTACACTGTACTAGGCAGTGCTGAAAGATGCGAGTTAGAGGTGCTGCTAGCTGGTCTGCACATCTTCTCAGCAATCTTGGGCTCAACTTGTCTGGGCCCACAGCCTTTTCTTGGTCAAACGATTTAAGAAGGAAATGCACCTCCTCTCATTCTTTCTCTCACTCTCCCTCTCTCTCACTCTCTCTCTCACTCTCTCCCTCTCTCACTCTCCCTTTCCTACTTTCTCTCTCGCTCTCCCTGTCTCTCACTCTCCCTCTCTCACTCTCTTTCACTCTCCCTCTCCCACTCTCTCTCACTCTCCTTCTCTCAATCTCCCTCTCTCACTCTCCCTCTCTCACTCTCACTCTCTCTCTCACCCTCTCTCTCACTCTCCCTCTCTCACTCTCACTCTCACTCTCTCTCTCACCCTCTCTCTCACTCTCCCTCTCTCACTCTCTTTCACTCTCCCTCTCTCACTCTCTCTCACTCTCCCTCTCTCAATCTCCTTTTCTCCCTCTCACTCTCCCTCTCTCACTCTCTCTCTCACTGTCTCTCTCTTACTTCCCTTCTCACTCTCCCTCTCTCACTCTCACTCTCCCTCTCTCACTCCCACTCTCCCTCTCTCACTCTCTTTCTCGCTCTCCCTCTCTCACTCTCACTCTCACTCTCTCCCACTCTCTTACTCTCCCTCTCTCACTCTCTCTCTCACTCTCACTCTCTCACTCTCACTCTCACTCTCACCCTTTCTCACTCTCTCTCTCACTCTCACTCTCTCCCTCTCCCTCTCTCTCTCTCTCTCACTCTCACTCTCACTCTCCCTCTCCCACTCTATCTCTCTCACTCTCCCTCTCTCACTCCACTCTCCCTCTCCCACTCTCTCTGTGTCTCTCTCTCCCACTCCTCTCACTCTCCCACTCCTCTCACTCTCCCACTCCTCTCTCTCTCCCACTCCTCTCTCTCCCTCTCCTCTCTCCTCCCTCCCTCTCACCTCTCTCTCTCCTCTCACTCTCTCTCACTCTCTCACTCTCCTCCCACTCTCAACCTCCCTCTCTCAACTCTCTCTACTCTCTCCTCTCACTCCTCTCTCACTGTCTCACTCTCCCACTCCCTCTCACTCCCTCTCCCTCTCCACTCACTCCTCTCACCCCACTCTCCCTCCTCTCCCTCCTCACTCTCTCACTCTCCACCTCTCCTCTCCTCTCCCTCCTCTCATCTCACTCTCCTCTCACTCTCTCTCACTCTCACCTCTCACCTCTCCCACCTCTCTCACTTGCTCTCCCTCTCTCCCACCTCTCTCACTTGCTCTCCCTCTCTCCCACCTCTCTCACTTGCTCTCCCTCTCTCCCACCTCTCTCACTTGCTCTCCCTCTCTCCCACCTCTCTCACTTGCTCTCCCTCTCTCCCACCTCTCTCACTTTCTCTCCCTCTCTCTCCCACCTCCTCTCTCCCACTCTCTCTCACCTCCTCTCTCTCTCTCACTCTACCTCCCCTCTCTCTCTCTCTCCCACTCTCTCTCTCTCTCTCTCTCTCCTCTCACTCCTCTCACTCTCCTCTCCTCTCTCTCCTCACTCTCCTCTCTCTCCTCTCTCTCTCCTCACTCTCCCTCTCTCACTCTCACTCCTCCTCTCTCCTCCTCTCTCACTCTCACTCTCACCTCTCTCTCACTCTCCCACCTCTCTCTCACTCTCTCCTCTCTCTCCTCTCACTCCTCTCTCTCTCTCTCTCTCTCTCTCACTCCCCTCTCTCTCTCTCTCTCTCCCTCTCTCACTCTCTCTCTCTCTCTCTCTCTCTCTCTCTCTCTCTCTCTCCTCTCTTCACCTCTCTCTCCTCTCTCTCTCTCTCTCTCTCTCTCTCTCTCACCTCTCCTCACTCTCACATCCTCACTCTCTCATCTCCTCTCCTCTCTCTCACTCCTCCTCTCACACTCACCTCTCACCTCTCCCTCCTCCCCTCTCACTCATCCTCTCACACCTCATCCTCTCTCACCTCCCTCACCTCACCTCTCATCTCTCTCCTCTCTCACTCTCCCACTCTCACTCTCACTCTCCTCCTCTACCTCCTCTCCTCCCTCTCTCTCTCCCTCTCACTCTCACACTCTCTCACTCTCCTCACCCCTCCCTCTCTCCTCTCACTCCTCACTCTCACTCACTCCTCCCCACTCCCTCCCTCCTCCTCACCTCCTCACTCTCCTCACTCCTCCACCTCCACCTCCCTCACCACTCACTCTCACTCTCCTCCTCACTCCCACCTCTCACCTCACCTCACCTCACTCCACCTCTCACTCTCCCCTCCTCACCTCTCACTCCTCTCTCACCTCACCTCCCCACCACCTCACTCCTCTACTCCTCCCTCTCTCTCACTCTCCACCTCCCTCTCACCCTCCACTCACCTCACCTCTCTCCACCTCACCTCCTCTCCTCCATCCTCCTCTCTCCACCTCACTCCACTCCACTCCTCACCTCTCCACTCACTCACTCTCCACTCTCACTCCTCACCTCTCTCTCATCCTCCTCACTCCCACTCCTCACCTCATCTCCACTCTCACTCTCCTCTCTCTCTCACCTCTCCTCACTCTCACTCTCACTCTCTCCTCCTCCTCACCTCCTCACCTCTCCATCTCACTCCTCACCTCTCCTCACCTCCTCACTCACCTCCACCTCTCATCCTCACTCTCCTCATCTCCCTATCCTCTCATCTCCTCACCTCACCTCTCACTCACCTCCCACTCTCACTCCTCTCCTCACCTCTCCTCACTCTCCTCTCTCTCACTCTCACACCTCCCTCCTCACTCCTCACTCTCCCTCTCTCATCTCTCTCATCTCCACTCTACTCTCCTCACTCTCCTCTCCTCACTCTACTCTCTCCTCTCACTCTCCATCCTCCCTCTCTCTCTCACCTCTCTCTCCCATCTCACCTCCCATCTCATCCTCTCTCTCTCTCTCTCTCTATCATCTCTCTCTCCCTCATCCTCATCCTCCTCATCTCTCTCTCTCTCTCTCTCGCTCTCCCCTCTCTCTCTCTCTCTCTCTCACTCTCTCTCTCTCTCTCTCTCTCTCTCTCTCTCTCTCACTCTCTCTCTCTCTCTCTCTCTCTCCTCTCTCTCTCTCTCTCTCTCTCTCACTCACACCTCACCTCTCTCTCTCATCTCTCTCTCTCCTCTCTCTCCTCTCACTCCTCTCATCTCACACTCACTCTCATCACTCCTCTCCCTCTCTCCTCTCACCTCTCACTCACTCACTCCTCACTCTCTCTCACTCCTCTCCATCTCACCTCACCTCCCTCTATCTCTCTCTCACCTCACTCTCATCTCACTCTCCCCCATCTCCTCCCATCCTCTCCTCTCTCCATCCTCATCTCTCACTCCTCCATCCTCCCTCTCTCCTCTCTCATCCTCACCTCTATCTACTCCACTCCATCATCTCTCTCATCCCCTATCTCCCTCCCTCACCTCACCTCACTCCTCCCTCTCTCACTCCTCACTCTCACACTCACTCCTCTCCTCTCTCACCTCACCTCACCTCTCCCCCTCTCCCACCTCACCTCACCTCACCTCTCCACTCCTCTCCTCACCTCACCTCACCACTCCTCACCTCTCCCACTCTCCACCTCACCCTCTCACCTCACCTCACTCCTCACCTCACTCCACCTCACTCACCTCACCCCACTCCTCCTCCCACCACCTCACCTCCCCACCCTCCTCTACCTCCTCCTCTCATCTCTCACTCTCTCACCTCACTCCTCACTCTCCACCACCTCACCTCACCTCACCTCACCTCTCACCTCCTCTCCCACCTCCACTCACCTCACCTCACCTCTCCTCACTCCCACTCTCCTCTCCACCTCACCTCACTCTCCCCTCTCACTCCTCCTCATCCTCACCTCTCACCACTCACTCTCTCTCATCTCTCACCTCCACCTCACCTCCTCACACTCACCCCACCTCCACCTCACCTCCTCACTCACCACTCCCTCTCACCTCCTCACTCTCCTCACCTCTCTCTCCTCCACCTCTCCACCTCACTCCTACACCTCTCCTCTCTCACTCCTCATCCACCTCACCTCCTACCTCACTCACTCTCCTCCCCACTCACTCCTCACCTCTCTCCTCACCTCACCTCACCTCCACTCCTCTCACTCTCCTCCTCACCTCACCCTCTCTACCTCCTCACTCCACCTCACCTCACTCCTCTCACTCTCCTCCTCTCACTCACCTCTCACTCACCTCACCTCTCCTCACCCCACCCACCTCACTCCACCTCACCTCACTCACTCTCCACCTCACCTCTCCTCTCACCTCACCACTCCTCACTCTCACCTCACCTCCACTCACTCACTCCTCCTCTCACCACCTCACCTCACCACCTCCTCTCCACTCCCACCTCTCACTCTCACTCTCTCACTCACTCTCACTCTCCCTCTCACTCTCTCTCACTCTCACTCTCTCCCTCACCCACTAATGAGAGATTCTTCCGTTATTTCATTAGAGACTTTGCAGAAACTTTTTCCTAATTTGCTTAAAAAATGAAAAAAAAAAATCATTATACCAAGCTTGAAAATCAGACGAACCAATAAATAACTAATAAAGGCAGACGTCAAAATTAAACTAAATTAAATAAGAATCATCAATAAATAAAAACACTTTACTACTAATTATTTGTGAGTTGTTCAGCCACAGAAGTGTGATTCTTTTGTTCTATAGATTAAAGGTACTAAGTATATTCTATACCCTCTCTAACTCCTATCTCTTTCAGTTATTAGTAACATCTCTGAGACAATCTCACGACAATTGAGAGTAATTTTTATTATGATGCCTATCTATGGGTATCTGTGGGTTAACAAGGCTTCAGAAATGGTCGCTCTGCATGTGATTTGTTGAATCTTTCCACTATGTCGCACCAGGCACTGGATGACACTGGTAACGCTGGATGTAGAAGGCACCCTCGAGCGGATGTGCCACTGCTACCTCTTGGCAGACGTACATTCACATGGAATATCGTAGGGCGTTACATCCATCGAAATCTCTTAGGGTCGATGTCTTAAGGTATCACGGGCAGTCGGAATCTCTTAGGGTCGATACCGTAGGGTGTTACATCCATCGAAATCTCTTAGGGTCGATATCTCACTATACTGCAGGCGTCAGAATTTTTACACCTGAAGGTTGGTCTCTTGAAGTAGTTCTTGTTGAGGCAACCTCTGTCGGTGTATGGAAATCGACACAAGTACACAGAACAATCCTTAATTTCAATAACGTTTCGCTCTGAGTAGAGCCTTTTCATGTCATGACTTATGAGGAGCTCCAATTCCTTGGCTCAATTTTTTTATTTTGACTGGTGAAATTTCGGCCTCTCCCACTATGAGGAGCTCTCTCAGGGTCGTATGAGGCACTCCAAGTCCTCAGATTTAGAGAAAGCCCTGCTTAGAAAGAAGCGTTCTTCGGATAAAGAGTAATTCTACAAAGACGTGACTTTGTCTACTCAACTGTCAACGGTACGACCTCCAAACATCATTAATCAGTGGCAGCAGAATAACACAAGCTAGTGTGCATGGTTATGAATAATGGAATGTCTGCTTCACCGACCAATTCATCATACCCTCGAATCAAAGGTCTATGCTAATAGCTTGCACTTAAACACTGAGGATATGTCTACTGCAAAAACACACGATAGGACTCATAGGCTCCTTCCCTACTTCCTCCTCACCCCACTAGGGGTGAGAGAGAAGTGGGGAATAACACACAGTAATCGCAAACTACCGGAATGCTACATTTACGTTAGAGAAAATACCAGTGACGATGGTTTGTAGGCAGGATAACGTTACCACAAGAAACGTGGTGAGAGAAAATAGGAGAATCTTATTGCCAGACGATGGTGTTGACATTCTGGACGTAAACTATGACTCCATGGTGACTATGAAGAATAATGTGAATCTTGCAAGCAAGGAGCTTGCATCACCAAGATGCTTCTCGTATTTACTCGTCGGCAAGGCATGCAAAAATCTAGTCACTGTAAAAGTTCTCTCTCACTTCAAGTATGAACCGCTCTCTTGGGTTACCTGACTCCTGTTCATTTTCCGACTTCCAAACATGGTTCTGGACCGGCCATGGCGACTCAACTCACGCTTCGACCCGGCCCAGACCTGTTGAAATGACGGGTTCAGTCTGGTCTTCAACAACTGAGAGATGCTTACGGCCTTACTGCAAACTAGTCAAGGCCAGTGCCAGCCACCAGCACTTTTCAGCCCAGAACACATTAATAGACCCCTCCAGTCCAGTACACATAGCCAGACCATTGTAGTTTTAAATTCCCCACCACACCTTCTACCAGACCATTCCAGTCCAGTATACACCACCTAACGATTCCAGCCCAATACACACCACCAAACCACTCTAGTCCAGTAAACCCCACCAGACCTCTCTGGCCTGGGACCAGCTGGTACTGTAGAGCTGTCACCTTAAATCGTCAACTTAGGCTCTATTTCCACAATATTGCGTCTCCACACGGCCCAAACTTGGCTTCTGTTTCTTGGTTTGACTTAATTTCTTAATTCAGGGCGGAAGCACAGAGGCTAAACAGGCACTTTGATGCTTGACGCGTCGTGCGCTCCGCGTGTGCGAGAAGAATTACCGAGTTGGAATTATCCATTTGGAATTATTTAGTTGGAATTACCTAGTTGGAATAACATGGAAATGCAAAGTTGCAAATAATTAGAAGGAAATATCAGCTATGAATGATCTAGTTGGAATTACTTACATGAAATTTCAGAGTTGGAATTGCCTATTTGTAATTACCTTGTGAGTTTACATAATTTGAGCTACAGCTCCCGGGCCTGCTTCTTAACATTGATCTTTAAATACCATACTTTGCTCTGAAGCTGGGTATTGTTTCAGCTTCAACCATACTGTTCTCTATGCTGTTCCATCTCTCCATAACTATAGCGCTGAAAGACAGGTCTCTCCAGCATCTCCTCTTTCCCACTAGACACTTCTATTTGCCACTGTGTTCCATCGTTCTCTCAAGTTTCTGAGTATTTTGTATGTCATGATTATGTCTTCTCTCTTTCTTCCAATTTATAGCGTCTGATGTTCAGTGGCTGTGTATGTTTTAGTGCACAATTTTTCTATGCACAGCATTAAGCCAAACTGTCCACCTTCCTCACACTCAATCCATCCTTCTTCTCATCTATCCATTTCCAACGAAACCTGGAAACAGGTGAAAGTGGACATAGACATAAGTAAGCAGAACAAGGATCAATTTGTAGAAAGTTTCGCTAAAATAATAATAATAATAATAATAATAATAATAATAATAATAATGATAATAATAATAATAATAATAATAATAATAATAACAAAAATAATAATAATAATAATAATAATAATAATAATAATAATAATAATAACAACAATAATAATAATAATAATAATAATAATAATAATAATAATAATAATAATAATAATAATAATAATAATAATAATAACAACAATAATAATAATAATAATAATAATAATAATAATAACAACAATAATAATAATAATAATAATAATAATAATAATAATAATAATAATAATAATAATAATAATAATAATAATAATAAAATAATAATAATAATAATAATAATAATAATAATAATAATAATAATAATAATAATAATAATAATAATAATAACAATAATAATAATAATAATAATAATAATAATAATAATAATAATAATAATAATAATAATAATAATAATAATAATAATAATAATAAAATAATAATAATAATAATAATAATAATAATAATAATAATAATAATAATAATAATAATAATAATAATAATATTATTATTATTATTATTATTATTAATATTAAAACTAAATTTATTTCCATAAGGTTCGTAATTGCTTCAAATTCGTAAGACATTTGTCACGCAGAGCACGTCGAGTTTTATCTAGTCACGAGCGAAACGTCGTCTAATTAACTAAGACTAGTTCTGCATCTCTGTGTACCTGGCCACACCTGTCGGTGCAACATCCACAGACCAGGTGAACGGCACTACAGAAACGTTCCTGGACAGATACGACACAAGCTGAATGGATCGTAAATTCCCTTTAGTCTCAGCGGTTGGTGATGTGACAGGTGGAATGAGGACCCAGGATCCTCACAACGCAGACGCATGCGCGGCTGCGTCGCTGTGGGTGCCCACCAACCACAGTGTTTTCTCTGCTGACACTGTCTATGCAGATTAGAATATCGAGGCAGCGGGTTCCCGTCTGGTCTGCCAGATTCCCAGGAATTCCTCCACAGGAATACTACTTGAATACCGTTGTTCCCCCTCCCCTCCCCACCTGCCAGTTACCTGTCTGGCACCTGCCTTCCTACTCACTGTCACTGCCAAAAAAAAAAAAAACTGCCTTCCACTCTCCCTACACTCTTCCTTTTTTGAATATCGTAAAGGAATTTTATATTCTATAATAATATGGATTGTTACATATATATATATATATATATATATATATATATATATATATATATATATATATATATATATATATATATATATATATATATATATATATATATATATATATATATATATATATATATATATATATATATATATATATATATATATGTCGTGCCGAATATGTAAAACTCGTCAATTAGCAAAAACACATTTACAATTAAGTCCTTTCTGAAATTTTCTCTTATACGTTTAAAGATATATTTTTTCATTAATGTTGATGTAAAAATTTATAATTTTGCACCAAAAGAATCTATAAGATTCCTTGTAAAATTTGCGATAAAGTTTATTACGGGCAAACTGGTAAAAATCTCGAACTAAAATTAAAACAACATAAATATAGCATTAGAACTGGACAAGATTCCAGTGCTCTATTTATTCATGTAAGAGATTTTAACCATCCAATTGATTTTCAAAAAGTTGAGAAAGTAGTATCAAGCAAGTCCATGGTCGACAGGAATATAATTGAATCTTGTTTCATAAAAAGCAGTTTTGACAATAATATGAATATTTCCTTTGGTTTATATAAATTAGATCCATTTATAATTAATAGAATTTGGGAATAATTTAATAATACACTGGACAAATAATAATTTTTAAATTTTCTTGGGTAGAATAGTTTGTGGGTGAGTTGTGCAAAGGAACAATCCAAGTTGGGTCGGCGCGCGTCAGGTGTTTAACCGTTGTGGCATCTGATAGTGAGGTGTTGGCCAGACCCCTTATATAGCTTCCTTGGATGCTTTACTTTCATAGTTCCTTGATAATGTGAGTAGTCACGAAAGCACTTGGATTTTCTCTATTCTTTTAGAGTGGTTGTTTTGCATATTCTGAAATCACCTGTTTACTGTGATCTTTTTGCATATATATATATATATATATATATATATATATATATATATATATATATATATATATATATATATATATATATATATATATATATATATGTATTTATATATATATATATATATATATATATATATATATATATATATATATATATATATATATATATATGTATTATATATATATATATATATATATATATATATATATATATATATATATATATATATATATATATATATATGTATATATATATATATATATATATATATATATATATATATATATATATATATATATATATATATATATATATATATATATATATATATATATATATATATATATATATATATATATATATATATATATATATATATACATATGTCGTGCGGGATAAGTAAAACTGGTCAATTAGCAAGAGCTCCTGGCCCACCTTTTCACTGATCATTACTAGGTCCTCTCTCTCCCTACTCCATGAGCTTTATCATATACCTCGTCTTAAAACTATGTATGGATCCTGCCTCCACTAAGTCACTTGCCAGACTGTTCCACTTCCTGACAACTCTATGACTAAAGAAATACTTCCTAACATCTCTTTGACTCATCTGAATCTTCAACTTCCAATTGTGACCCCTTGTTTCTGTGTCCCATCTCTGGAACATCCTGTCTCTGTCCACCTTGTATTTTGCATGTCGTTATCATGTCGCCCCTAACCCTCCTGTCCTCCAGTGTCGTCAGGCCGATTTCTCTTAACTTTTCTTCGTAGGACAATCCCCTTAGCTCTGGAACTAGCCTTGTTGCAAACCTTTGCACTTTCTCTAATTTTTTGATATGCTTAACCAGGTGTGGGCTCCAAACTGGTGCTGCATACTCCAGTATGGGCCTGGTGTGTGTGTGTGTGTGTGTGTGTGTGTGTGTGTGTGTGTGTGTGTGTGTGTGTGTGTGTGTGTGTGTGTGTGTGTGTGTGTGCGCGCAATAACACCAGGTTATCCTCAGTGTTTCGAGATCAGTATATTCCAGGAAAGAATTTTTGTTTGGTCGTGCACCCATAAACCACTAAGTCAAGTGCATACTGTCATATTGAAAGTAAGCCTATTGTCTGGCACCATGCCAGGGGGAGGTAGGCCTACTGTCACCTTGCCAAAGGGGGTCAGGCCTACTGTAACTGGCATAGCGTTCAAAATTTTGCACCGTTAATGTATACATTTGTTCTATAAACGTACACAGTAAACAAAGGTACATTGTACACAACCAAGTTAGAGACAAGAACCTGAATCATGAATCTCTATTACTAACCTAAGGGACTGAACACCTATCCCAGACTGATGGACTGAGCACCACAAAATTAACTCTCCACCTTTTCCACTGTCTCCAGTATATAGTATCTGTACTGGATTGGGAAAAATAGCTGGATGGTGAAACGCCTTCATCATTGAAGATACCTGGGTGTTGTATATCTGTCTTACTCATCACTCAGTGTCAGCGTTGAGACAACGCCCAGAGCAATATCGAGAAATTCAGAGGTTTACCAAAAATAGTGGTTCCAGATCTGAGGAAGTCGCATCTTTAGGGAGGACTGGATGAATAATAGTAAGATAATTAGACCAGATGAAAGATTTATTATGGCAACTTTTTTTCAAGAGAAGCCTTGGAAAAACACTTTTTAAGCGAAACGTAGTTAGAAATCAAATACGTGGCAGCAAGCGCCATACACAGTTTCAAGAGTATGTATGATAGGGGACAAGTAGCCAAGCAACAACGAACCAATCGTTTAAAAGAAACAGGTCCAGAATCTGAGATTCGATGAAGCACTCATCCGAACGCATGTTCACAACACATATTCGGACACACATGTGCAGACACATTCTCCCACGGACGCGAAAATACAGTCGCTAATGTACCAACGTATAGAGCCCATCCAGAGCACAATTTTGATCGCATAAGCAACATTAACACTGAAATTCATGAAATATAACAGCATTACAGTTAATATATCCCATCCTTTAGCCTCACCGTGCAACACCCTTGCATTATATACGGATGATGAATTCAAAACGTTATGTTATATGCATCAGTTTATATCACGCGATTTACAATCTCAAGACGAAAGTTTTCATCTGTACATTTGAGCAGGCCAGCAACTACTGAGCCACCTGTGTGCCCTTGCGCCTGATACTAGGCTTGCTGTATGTATGTATAATGTTCGCCAAGACCGTAGTCCTGGCACGGGTCTCAATCTTGCGATGACCCGTCTCTGGCTCCCGAGGGAGAAAGGTTTCTACAAAGATGTGACGTATGCTGCTCAAGCACTCTTCTGGTCAGTTCAACTGGTGCATCTCATAAGCGACAACACATATGTACTCCTAACTATGAACACTAGCGAGGAGGAGGATATGTCGTTATCACAGGTAACAGCTTGTCTGGTTCGTTGACTCCATGGTACACTAGTGTGGCCGCAGTCATCTCTGGGTCCTCTTCGGGAGGGAATATCTAGACTTGCTGAGGTGAAAATGAGTTTAACTTGTCTGTGTTCTTCAACGTTATGTGCAGTGTAGTTCAGCATAGGCGCAGTGTACTTCAGATTAGGTGCAGTGTAGTTCAGGTTAGGTGCAATATATTTCAATATGGTTCAGTATTCTTTGAGATTTCGTCTCCCAATATTTTCACGACACACAATGTCTTGCAATCAGTTTTATTGATATGTAGTGTATTATAGAGTTTTGTAACGAGCTGTAGTGAGATGTGTTGTAAATTGTTGTAGCAAGTTGTAGTGTATTGCAGTGTGATACAGTGTTTTGAACCGTAGCGTTGTTGTAGTGTGTTGTAGAGTGTAGTATTGAGTAGTCATACTTTTTGTGTAAATTTCTTGGCGAAACATCTCCAGAGTCGAACTTGTGTTGACACACCAGCACAGAAGTAAACACTGATAACAGTGAATCCATGAATCCGGATAACGAACCCGGATTCGAAACTCGTCGGTTAAACACCACCCACCACGAATGTTTTTGTTAGTGACACACAACCATTTTGATTTTCGTTTATGGGGCACTGAATATGTCACTTTCCATAAAAAAATATAGAGGGGGGAGGGAAATGAGCGAAATCACTGATGATCATCAATATGACTGACGATCTGTGTTCCAAGTCAGCCGTCAGCTACATAAACAAGCGGTGTGTCAGCTCGAGCGGAATATTTTAGATTCCAGTAATGGAACACTCGGGGCCAATACAACGTAATGCAAATGTTGAAATATTGCCCAGTATTGACATAGTTATGAAGCTCGCGCATTGCAGCTCTGCGAATAGAAACAGCGTTTACAAACTGACAAATTAAGCTTTGATTAATGTTATGCTTTGGGCCTCAAATTATAAGCAGATTTATAATGGGAAAACTAATGGATTCATTCAAAATTGTTTTTTGAATTTTATATAGATATACAGAAATTAAATTATCTTTTTTAAATCAAATTCACTCTCTGAAATACATTTTAGGAAAGAGAATTGCCTAAAATCTCATTAAATCGCATTGAAAGGCAAAATGTTCAGAGATACTCTAATCCAGTGATGGCTTTAAGCAGTGTTTCGCTCACAGCTGAGCTTTTTCGAAGTCCTGTGAGCGAAAGAGCGAAATTCGGATTTTTTGGGGAATGAAATCAAAATTCTCATGAAAATAGATATATGTATTTTTTGACGAGGCAGGAAGAAACGTCGTTATTTTCACATTGTAGATCGTTGTAATGTCTTCAACACAAACACACACACACACACACACACACACACACACACACACACACACACACACACACACACACAGTAACAAGGGGACACAGTTGGAAGTTGAAGACACAGATGAATCACAGGGATGTTAGGAAGTATCTCTTCAGCCACAGAATAGTCAGGAAGTGGAATAGTTTGGGAAGCGATGTAGTGGAGGCAGGATCCATACATAGCTTCAAGCAGAGGCATGATAAAGCTCAAGGTTCAGGGAGAGTGACCTAGTAGCGACCAGAGAAGAGGCGTTGCCAGGAGCTTGGACTTGACCCCTGCAACCTCAACTAGGTGAATACACACACACACACACACACACACACACACACACACACACACACACACACACACACACACACACACACACACACGTTTAAAAGCTTATTTTAAAGATCACAGCCGAAACTGGCCACACTTTGGCACGGCATTCTCAATTTACTTAACATTTAATGAAGAAATACCTACCATTATCGCGTGTACCTCTAATTAAGGCTTGCAGGAGCTGCACTGTAGTTATATTCTGAACTTCACGGCACTCTAAAACGTACTTGCACATTATAAGTGCTCATTTGGCTGCGCTACACAACGTGGAATAATAATTATATTGTCTGACCTCGAAGATAGGAAATGTTGGCTGGAACTGAGTGTACTAGGAAAAGACTAGTCGACTCGCGTTTACTTATTTTGGTTTCTAATCTAGATTTGGAGATCCTGTTTTTATTTGAGCTCTTGCATGATCGTTGGTGTATTGTAATCTAGACTTGGAAATCAAGGTATGCAGTGCTATACCAATTTCACCACACTGGACAATACCTTGGCGTGTAGCTTTCGCTACACGTTGATCGAAGGCAGCCAGCTTTCAGGGAGAAGGCTTACAGCTTTTCATCTCATCCCCTGCATGCATCAGGCTTACTAGAGATTTTAACAATGCAAGGAATTTGCAAGAGCAGGCGAAATATACACAAACAGCCAGACATCAGTGTTTGTGTATATTTCGCCTGCTCTTGCGAATTCCTTGCATTGTTAAAATCTCTAGTAAGGCTGATGCATGCAGGGGATGAGATGAAAAGCTGTAAGCCTTCTCCCTAAAAGCTGGCTGCCTTGTATCAACGTGTAGTGCAAGCTGCAGGCCAAGGTATTGTCCAGTGTGGTGAGATTGGAATAGCACTGCGTACCTTATTCCAAGGTTTGTAGGTTCTAGTCTTCTTCAGCCAGAGATCAGTGTTTGTGTATATTTCGCCTGCTCTTGCGAATTCCTTGTATATATATATATATATATATATATATATATATATATATATATATATATATATATATATATATATATATATATATATATATATATATATATATATATATATACGGATGACATATGAAATAAATGATGACTTGGATGGAAAACTAGAGGATATATATATACAGATAGAAGTGTGTATTCAAAACCCAGCTCTCGGATACACTTCCACCCACCTCTGGAATGCCTCCCACAACAGACGTGCATCCATCCTCTAAGCAATTATTTACTGCTAGGTGAGGAGGAGGAGGAAGTAACATGTGTAAAGAAGCATGCCCATCATTTTCACTTGCTCCAGGATCGAACCGGGGTTCGTCAGATGTGTTCCAAAAGCTTGAACCACAAACAATCCATTTATTGATTTAATTATTATTATTATTATTATTATTATTATTATTATTATTATTATCAGTCATTTAATGCCACAATACAACATACATAAACACTTAAACGTGTAAAACAGATGTAATGTACTTACAAAAAAAAAAAAAAAACGGCCATAGGGACCAAAATACGAAAACTTGTGATAATTAGGAAACTGGAGAACATAAGAGGGAGTAAAAGGGCGCACCTTGGAAAGTTTGCGGAAACACCTGACGATAAAGAAGATAAAATATGGAAGAAGTTCAAGAAGTTCACGTGTGTCACCTTAAGAACCAGAAGGAAGAAGCGAGTGTAACACATGTGGAACACAGTGAGGTTGAGGTTGCTGTGCAAGCCTGTGTGTGTGTGTGAGTGTGTGTGTGTGTGTGTGTGTGAGTGTGTGTGTGTGTGTGTGTGTGTGTGTGTGTGTGTGTAAGCATTACACACACACACACTCATGAACACATCGATAAGTACCTTTAACAAGCAGTAGCTAACACAACAGACCAAGTAATCTGTAATTACATTATCATCTCAGAGAAATTAAGTTATTTAATATTTAACCTTTCAGTGTTAATTAAAATCCATTGTGCAGTAAGTAAGAGAGAGAGAGAGAGAGAGAGAGAGAGAGAGAGAGAGAGAGAGAGAGAGAGAGAGAGAGAGAGAGAGAGAGAGAGAGAGAGAGAGAGAGAGAGAGAGAGAGAGAGAGAGAGAGAGAGAGAGAGAGAGAAATAAAATAAAATATCCTCCCGAGAAGGAGACAAGTCCAAATGCACACACACACACTTTCCTGCATTTTCCTGGAAGTATAAAGCGACTATGACAACGCCTGGATACGCCTCCCTCGCCGAGAAGGCGAATATTACACCCTGATCCGTCTCTGTCTCGGCCATATTTGCTCCAGCTTCTTCCTGGCAGCACAATATTCTCCCCGAGTTTCTTCTAAAATATCCATTCTTTCCTATTTTTGAAGGATTTATTGAATACAACGAGTTTTTGACTTTTAAGCTGTTCTTTGCGAAGAGATACAGAGAGACAGAGACAAAGAGAAAAGTAGGTAGATGGGAACTGATAGATTTTTTGACTTGGGGTAACTAAAACATTGCATGATATGTGTATAAGCACTAGTAAGCTTTGATTGGTTAGTCAGTTTATTGGGTTTGAACTCTATAGACTACACGAAGGCCATTAAGAATACATGTTGACTGTTCACTTCCAGTCAAAAATACCTTAGTACTTAAAATAAAGCTTAAACTGCCAGTGTATATATACTGAGACACACACACACACACACACACACACAGTATATCTTTGTTTGGGTAAGCAAGACACTTCGCCACAGTGCCAGTATGTTAAAATAATTAGTCATAATGAGGGGATTTCTTTTTTGCAGCATTCAGAAAAATTGTATGTACTGGTGTTGGTAGACAATCATTAAACTTTTACTAAGTAATGCAATTACATACAATCCGTGAAAGGGGAAGGTAGTTCTAATTCCAAGGATCAGGAGCCCCTCACCAGCATCAAAAACCAAGAGCCCCTCACCAGCATCAAGGACCAAGAGCCCCTCAGCAGAACCGAGGGTCAAGAGCCTCTCAATAGCATCAAGGACCAGGAACCTCTCACTAGCATCAAGAGCCTCTCATCAGCATCAAAGATCAGGAGCCTCTCGCTAGCATCAAAAGCCTCTCATCAGCATCATGGATCCAGAGTCTTTCACCAGCATTAAGGACCAAGAACCGCTCACCAGCATCAAGAGCCTCTCACCAGCATCAAGAGACACGTCTCACGAAGGAATCAGGAGAGCTCTTGATACCAAACAGAAGACCAATAGACAATATTTTACAAGCTACTCTGGAAGCAGCGCAGAAGAGATACTGGAGAAATTGTCTGTTCAAAGGCGCTGATTAAGGGGACGTAAGTTGCCTCGTCATGTTCATTCTTCCACTTCCACGTGTCTTTAGTGGTGGAAGCTCGATCCTCCGTCCGGTTATGGGCTAGCGCTGAGGGCTGCAAGGATCTCTGGGAGGAACTTCGTGTATGACAAAGACAATGAGAAGTTTCAAAACTAATATGGTGGTAATTTTTGACATAATACTAGACAACAGAAGCATAAACTCTCATCCTGTAATGGTATAAAGGTCGCTTTACACATGCACGCACACACACAGGGAGGCAGCAACGAGTCATGGTACGTGAAGAGGTCTCACAGTGGGCGCCTGTTACGAGCGGAGTCCCACAGGGGTCAGTTCTAGGACCAGTGCTATTTTTGATATATGTGAATGACATGATGGAAGGAACAGACTCTGAAGTGTCCCTGTTCGCAGATGACATGAAGTTGATGAGAAGAATTAAATCGGACGAGGATGAGGCAGGACTGCAAAGAGACCTGGACAGGCTGGACATGTGGTCCAGTAACTGGCTTCTCGAATTCAATCCAGCCAAATGCAAAGTCATGAAGATTGGGGAGGGGCAAAGAAGACCGCAGACAGAGTATAGGCTAGGTGGACAAAGACTACAGACCTCACTCAGGGAGAAAGACCTTGGGGTGACCATAACACCGAGCACATCACCGGAGGCACACATCAGCCAAATAACCGCTGCAGCATACGGGCGCCTGGCAAACCTGAGAATAGCGTTCCGATACCTTAATAAGGAATCGTTCAAGACACTGTACACTGTGTATGTTAGTCCCATACTGGAGTATGCAGCACCAGTCTGGAACCCACACCTGGTCAAGCACGTGAAGAAGTTAGAGAAAGTGCAAAGGTTTGCCACAAGGCTAGTCCCAGAGCTCAAGGGAATGTCGTACGAGGAAAGGTTAAGGGAAATCGGACTGACGACACTGGAGGACAGAAGGGTCAGGGGAGACATGATAACGACATACACGATACTGAGAAGGTGGACAGAGATAGGATGTTCCAGAGAGGGGACACAGGGACAAGGGGTCACAACTTTAAGCTGGAGACTCAGACGAGTCACAGGGGAGTTAGGAAATATTTCTTCAGTCATAGAGTTGTCAGCAAGTGGAATAGCCTAGCAAGTGAAGTAGTGGAGGCAGGAACCATACATAGTTTTAAGAAGAGGTATGACAAAGCTCAGGAAGCAGAGAGAGAGAGGACCCAGTAGCGATAAGTGAAGAGGCGGGGCCAGGAGCTGAGTCTCGACCCCTGCAACCACAATTAGGTGAGTACAATTAGGTGAGTACACACATACACACATACACATACACATACACACATACATAATACACACACACATACACACATATACATACACACATACACACACATACACACATACACATACACACACACTCATGCAATGTTACATGCAAACACGCAAGAGCGCACACGTGCAAGCACACACAGCTGCACACGGACATGCAGGCATACATGAGTGACCACAGAAACCAGGCCAAGCGTCTATCGACAAGTTTCTTTTCAGATGGTAATTAAACAACACACACACACACACACACACACACACACATACACACACACACATACACACATACACACACATACACACACACACACACACACACACACACACACACACACACACACACACACACACACACACACACACACACACATATACACACATACACATACACATACACACACACATACAGGATTTCACACCTTTATGTGAATTGACCCTCTAACCCTTCCTTCTCTCTCCGTCTCTTTGTCTCTTTTCCTCTCTTCCTCTCTCTCTCTCTCTCTGTTCTTCTCTCTCTCTATTCTTCTCTCTCTCTCTCTCTCTCTCTCTATTACTCTTTCTGTCTCTTCCTCTCTCTCTCTCTTAATATTTCTCTCCCTTCCTCTCTCTCTATTTTTTTTTTTTTTTTTTACACAAGGTTTGACATGGTTAAGGATCCCTAGCTTTATTGACAGCTATATTACAGGTTAAGGATTCCTAACTTTATTGGCAAGCTAAGAGCTGTTACCTACATTAGCTCAATTGAAAGCATTTTTATTGTTATGAGACATACAAGTAGGGAACAGGATGAAGTTGGAGCCATCTGTGGGCCAGCATTTTCATTTGATCAACTGACTTTATCTCGTTGACATCATTATGCTGTACGAATGTGTTCCATACTCGAGTCATCCTGGGTATGTATGATCTCAGATGGAGTGATGTTCTGGAGAAGGGTACAGCCAGAGTGAAGTTGCTGCTTTCTGCCCATCTTGTGGCATAAAAGCTTGTTTCACGCTGTCCTCGAAGTGGATCCAAGTGTGGTATTTTGACAATATTGGCCTTGTACATAACAGTAAGGCCACCCACATCCCTCCTATGTTGAAGGCTCTGCTGAAATGACAGATCTATCCAGGATGGGTCCAGGCGACAGATGAGACGTCTTGCTCTGTTTTCTACTCTGTCAAGCAGTCGCAGATGAGAGGGGGGGCAGGAAAACCAAGAAAGTGGAGCATACTCAAGGTGTGAGCGTACTTGTGCCTCGTACAGGATCTTGCAACCCCTACTGTCAAGCAGATGCGAGATACGGCGAAGTGCTGTAAGCTTCCTGGCTGCCTTGTTTGCAAGATTTACAACATGGTTCTTCATGGTTAGTTTGGAGTCAAATTTCACCCCAAGGATATCAACTTCTTCTCCAGGTGCCAACATCGTCCCATTCATCCTTACTACTGCACCAGCATTACCATCATGGTGCCTAGAGACGATCATCATTTGCGTTTTCTCAGGTGCAAATGTTACTTGCCATCTATTTCCCCAAGCCGATATAGCTCTCAGCTGGTGATTGATGTAGCTTAGAGCAGCTGGCATTTCTTCTCTTGGATAAGTGAATGTCAGTGTACAGTCGTCTGCATATGCATGTGATTCTGGGATGAGATGAAGAAGGTCGTTGAAGTAGACATTCCATAACAATGGACCCAGCACGCTTCCTTGTGGAACGCTTGCTCCAATAGGATGCCTTGCTGATTCCGTTCCATTGAGGACTACACTTAGAGATCTACCATGAAGGTAATCACTGAGGAGACATAGCGTAGAGCCTGCAATTCCCAGTGCTTGAAGTTTTGCTAAGAGGCCCTGGTGCCACACCCGGTCGAGAGCACCAGCAATGTCCAGTGCTACCACACAGCTGACTTTGGATTCATCCAGTGACTGGTGCCACTTAGTGGAGAGGTTTAACAACAGATCAGCAGCAGAGTAACCTTTCCTGAAGCCATATTGACGATCACGAAGTAGTGAGCGGTAGTCAAAAAAATCTGTCATTTGTCTTGAGATTATTGTCTCAAGGATCTTACCAGTGATTGACAGGAGTGACACTGGTCTGTAGTTGCTGATTTCTGCTCTGCTCTTCTTTTTGTGAACAGGGACTACATTTGCCTCTTTCCATAGAGAGGGCCATTTACACTGTACTAGGCAGTGCTGAAAGATGCGAGTTAGAGGTGCTGCTAGCTGGTCTGCACATCTTCTCAACAATCTTGGGCTCAACTTGTCTGGGCCCACAGCCTTTTCTTGGTCAAGTGATTTAAGAAGGAAATGCACCTTCTCCTGCCTTATTGTCACCACTGACAGTTTTGACACAGCTCTTGCAGCTAGCCAAGGAGGGTCCCTTGCTGGATCAGGAACTTGCATTTTGGTAGCAAAGTGTTCAGCAAAGAGGTCCGCCTTCTCTTGACTACTAGTAGAGGTGGTCCCATCCTGTCGATTTAGAGGTGGAATAAGTTCTCTATTCCTCTCTCTCTCTCTTCCTCTCTCTCTCTTCCTCTCTCTCCCTTTCTCTCTTCCTCTCTTTTTCTCTCTCTCTTCCTCCATTTCTCTCTTCCTCTCTATCTTCCTCCATTTCTCTCTTCCTCTCTCTCTTCTTCTCTCTCTTCCTCTCTCTCTTCCTCTCTTCCTCTCGCTCTCTCTCTCTCTTCTTTTTTTTTTTTTTTTTTTTTTTTTTTTTTTTTTTTTTTTTTTTTTTTTTTTTTTTTTTTTTTTTTTTCTTTTCCCACAGGGTTTGACAAGGTTAAGGATCCCTAGCTTTATTGACAGCTATTTACAGGTTAAGGATTCCTAACTTTATTGGCAAGCTAAGAGCTGTTACCTACATCAGCTCATTTGAAAGCATTTCTATTGTTATGAGACATACAAGTAGGGAACAGGATGAAGTTGGAGCCATCTGTGGGCCAGCATTTTCATTTGATCAACTGACTTTATCTCGTTGATATCATTATGCTGTACGAATGTGTTCCATACTCGAGTCATCCTGGGTATGTATGATCTCAGATGGAGTGATGTTCTGGAGAAGGGTACAGCCAGAGTGAAGTTGCTGCTTTCTGCCCGTCTTGTGGCATAAAAGCTTGTTTCACGCTGTCCTCGAAGTGGATCCAAGTGTGGTATTTTGACAATATTGGCCTTGTACATAACAGTAAGGCCACCCACATCCCTCCTATGTTGAAGGCTCTGCTGAAATGACAGATCTATCCAGGATGGGTCCAGGCGAGAGATGAGACGTCTTGCTCTGTTCTCTACTCTGTCCAGCAGTCGCAGATGAGAGGGGGGGCAGGCAAACCAAGAAAGTGGAGCATACTCAAGGTGTGAGCGTACTTGTGCCTCGTATAGGATCTTGCAACCCCTACTGTCAAGCAGATGCGAGATACGGTGAAGTGCTGTAAGCTTCCTGGCTGCCTTGTTTGCAAGATTTACAACATGGTTCTTCATGGTTAGTTTGGAGTCAAATTTCACCCCAAGGATATCAACTTCTTCTCCAGGTGCCAACATCCTCCCATTCATCCTTACTACTGCGCCAGCATTACCATCATGGTTCCTAGAGACGATCATCATTTGCGTTTTCTCAGGTGCAAATGTTACTTGCACCTTGCAAAATGTTACTTGCAAATGTTACTCTCTCTCTCTCTCTCTCTCTCTCTCTCTCTCTCTCTCTCTCTCTCTCTCTCTCTCTCTCTCTCTCTCTTTTCCCTTCTCTCTCCCCTCTCTCCTCCTATTTTTCCCTTCTCTTCTCTCTTTCTCTCACTCTCTCTCCCTTTTCCTTTTCACTCTCCCCCTCTCTCTCCCTTTCTCTCTGTCTCTCTCTCTGTCTCTCTCTGTCTCTCTCTGTCTCTCTCTCTCTCTCTCTCTCTCTCTCTCTCTCTCTCTCTCGCCCTCTCTTTCTTTCCTTTACAAAAAAAAAAAAAAGAAAAATATGGTTGGGACTCGTAGGAATCAGGGATCAGATGACAATGGTACTGGTAGGGAGGAATGGATGGAGGAGCAGTGGAGAAGGATGGAGCAAGAATGGGAGAGAAAAATAGGAGAGCTTTCTGAAAAAAATGGAGAAAGAGCTCTCTGCAAAATGGGAAAAGAGGTTGGAGAAGGAGACGAAGAAATGGGAGGCACAAGTCGAAACTGCAGTAGACAGGGTAAGGGTCCTAGAGTTTGAGGTAAACAGGCTGAAGCAAGTCTCAGGGGCAGTGACCAGAGAAGACACAGCATATGAAGCTGAGAGGATGAACAGGAAGGAAGGAGATATGAATTATGCTAAGGTCATATCAGCCTGCAAAGAAGGGTCAGGGAGTAAAAGGGAAGAGCAGCTGGGTGCAGATAGAGAGGGACATAAGTCAAATGCTGAGGTACAACCATGCTACCAAGAGCCACTGGAAAAATCAAGGGAGAAAATGACCATATACAGACAGGAACCAGAGTCACAGAGGGAGAGACAATGGGAGGAGGAAAGGGCAAAATCAGTGTTTATCCATGGGCTTCGGGAGAGAGAGGAAAAGACACACACTGAAAGACAGCAGGAAGAAAGAAAGGAGATTGGGAAAACCATCACGGAAATAGGGGGAGAAGAATAGGGGGGTACGTGAAGGGGAGAAACCGACCGATCAAGCTGATTCTCAGGACGGAAACAGTGAGGAACAGGATCCTCCAAGAGAAACCAAGGTTGAAAAACTCGGAAGAGTACAAGGTGTTCCTAGACAGAGACAGAACACAAACAGAGAGACAGCAGCTGAGGGAGAGGACAAAAAAGCGAAAGGAGATAAGAAAGGAAACAAGGACGGAACCAGCAGAGGTCAGTCAGAGCAGAACAGAGAAGCAAGGGCAAGCGCACACACAACTATCCTCAGAACCCCACAACCTATCACACCATCCCAACACAAACTACAATCCATACCCACAGCTTCCACCCAACCCCCAATCATAGAATCCCACAGTATGCTACCAGGTCTCCCACCCCCACAGGCCCCCCAAACCACAGTATTGGAAAGGAAACTGAAGGTATGGTACACAAACGCTGATGGAATAACAAACAAGTGGGAGGAGTGGCACGAAAGAGCCAAAGAGACATCACCGGACATCATGGCGCTCACAGAAACCAAGCTTACAGATATGATAACAGATGCCATCTTTCCAACGGGATACCGGATCCTGAGGAAAGACAGAAGGAACAGGGGGGGTGGAGGAGTGGCACTGTTGATCAAACACCGATGGAATTTTGATGAGCTGGAGAGAGGAGACAGCGGAGAAGAAAGTGATTACATAGCGGGAATGCTTCACTCTGGAGGCCCCAAGGTGGTAATTGCAGTGATGTATAACCCACCACAGAACAGCAGGAGACCAGGGCATGAGTATGACGAGAGCAATAGAGCGATGGTTGACACACTGGCTGCAGTGGCCAGAAGAGCTCATGCATGCAGGGCAAAGCTCCTGATCATGGGCGACTTTATCCACAAGGAGATCGACTGGGAGAACTTGGAGCCACATGGGGGCCAAGATACATGGAGGGCTAAGATGATGGAGGTGGTACTGGAAAACTTCATGTACCAACACATAAGGGACACTACAAGAGAGAGAGGAGAGGATGAGCCAGCAAGACTGGACTTAGTATTCACCTTGAGCAGTGCAGATATTGAGGACATCACATATGAAAGACCCCTTGGGGCCAGCGATCATGTGGTTTTGAGCTTCGAATACACAGTAGAGCTACAAGTGGAGGGGGAAGCAGGAAGGCCAGGACAAATGAAACCAAAATACAGGAAAGGGGACTACACGAGAATGAGGAACTTCCTGAACGAGAAGGGAAGCCAGTTAATGAGATGATGGAATATGTAGCAACAATGCGCAAGGAGGCTGAAGAGAGGTTTGTACCCAAGGGAAACAGGAATAATGAAAAAGCCAGGATGAGCCCATGGTTCACCCAAAGGTGCAAGGAGGCAAAAACCAAGTGTGCTAGGAAATGGAAGAAATACAGAAGGCAAAGGACCCAGGAGAATAAGGAGAGCAGTCGTAGAGCCAGAAACGAATATGTACAGATAAGAAGGGGGGCCCAATGACAATATGAAAACGACATAGCAGCGAAAGCCAAATCTGACCCGAAGCTGTTATACAGCCACATCAGGAGGAAAACAACGGTCAAGGACCAGGTAATCAGGCTAAGGAAGGAAGGAGGAGAGACAAGAAATGACCGTGAAGTATGTGAGGAACTCAACAAGAGATTTAAAGAAGTGTTCACAGAGGAGACAGAAGGGGCTCCAGAGGGACGGAGAGGTGTGGCACATCACCAGGTGCTGGACACGGTACACACAATCGAGGAAGAAGTGAAGAGGCTTCTGAGTGAGCTAGATACCTCAAAGGCAATGGGGCCAGATAACATCTCTCCATGGGTCCTGAGAGAGGGAGCAGAGGCGTTATGTGTACCCCTAACAACAATATTCAATACATCTGTCGAAACTGGGAGATTGTCTGAGGCATGGAAGACAGCAAATGTAGTCCCAATCTTTAAAAAAGGAGACAGACATGAAGCACTAAACTACAGACCAGTGTCACTGACATGTATAGTAAGCAAAGTCATGGAGAAGATTGTCAGGAGAAGAGTGGTGGAACACCTAGAAAGGAATGATCTCATCAACAGCACCCAACATGGTTTCAGGGACGGGAAATCCTGTGTCACAAACCTACTGGAGTTCTATGACAAGGTGACAGCAGTAAGACAAGAGAGAGAGGGGTGGGTGGATTGCATTTTCTTGGACTGCAAGAAGGCGTTTGACACAGTACCACACAAGAGATTAGTGCAAAAGCTGGAGGACCAAGCAGGGATAACAGGGAAGGCACTACAATGGATCAGGGAATATTTGTCAGGAAGACAGCAGCGAGTAATGGTACGTGGCGAGGTGTCAGAGTGGGCACCTGTGACTAGCGGGGTCCCACAGGGGTCAGTCCTAGGACCAGTGCTGTTTCTAGTATTTGTGAACGACATGACAGAAGGAATAAATTCTGAGGTGTCACTGTTTGCAGATGACGTGAAGTTGATAAGAAGAATTCATTCGATCAGAGACCAGGCAGAACTACAAAGGGATCTGGACAGGCTGCAGATCTGGTCCAGCAACTGGCTCCTGGTGTTCAATCCCACCTAGTGCAAAGTCATGAAGATTGGGGAAGGGCAAAGAAGACCGCAGACAGAGTACAGTCTAGGGGGCCAGAGACTACAAACCTCACTCAAGGAAAAAGATCTTGGGGTGAGTATAACACCAGGCACATCTCCTGAAGCGCACATCAACTAAATAACTGCTGCAGCATATGGGCGCCTAGCAAACCTCAGAACAGCATTTCGACATCTTAATAAGGAATCGTTCAGGACCCTGTACACCGTGTATGTTAGGCCCATATTGAAGTATGCCGCACCAGTTTGGAACCCACACCTAGCCAAGCACGTAAAGAAACTAGAGAAAGTGTAAAGGTTTGCCACAAGACTAGTCCCAGAGCTAAGAGGTATATTCTACGAGGAGAGGTTAAGGGAAATCAACCTGACGACACTGGAGGACAGGAGAGATAGGGGGGACATGATAACGACTTACAAAATACTGAGAGGAATTGACAAGGTGGACAAAGACAGGATGTTCCAGAGACTGGACACAGCAACAAGGGGACACAGTTGGAAGCTGAAGACACAGATGAATCACAGGGATGTTAGGAAGTATTTCTTCAGCCACAGAGTAGTCAGGAAGTGGAATAGTTTGGGAAGAGATGTAGTGGAGGCAGGATCCATACATAGCTTTAAGCAGAGGTACGATAAAGCTCATGGTTAAGGGAGAGTGACCTAGTGGTGACCAGTGAAGAGGAGGGGCCAGGAGCTTGGACTCGACCCCTGCAACCTCAACTAGGTGAGTACAACTAGGTGAGTACACACACACACACACACACACACACACACACACAAACATGGAAGAGGGAGAGAGTGGACTTAGTAGCGACCAGTGAAGAGGCGGGGCCAGGAGCTATGACTCTACCCCTGCAACCACAATTAGATGAGTACAATTAGGTGAGTACAGACATAGACGCTAAGAAATATTGCAACTGGACATGAAAGAACTAGACATAGAGATAAGTAAAGAAGGAATAAGAAAAAAATAAATTTCCCTGGATTAAACAAATAACATTAAACTTTATTATCTTATTCATTACACTTTTTTTGATCTAGCAAATTGTTTATTTTTCACTTTTCCTCTGGGAGATGTGATTTTTTTTTACCCTCTATTGTCTTTATTGATATTTATTTAATTTTTCCATTTTATTTTCAGGGAATATGTATTTGTTTAGGTTTCCAGATAAATGCAACGTTTTGGAATCTTGGACTCTCACACTAGCGGATTTTTTCACTGGTGATGCTGCCTCCACCTGCTTCACCTTACCTGTCCGCAGTATATCAGCTCCATCTCCGCGAGGATGCTGTTTTTTATAATGATTGTTGGAGTGAACCCATCGAATTCAGGCTGAGGGACTGATTATCTCAAACTCCTTATCTTCCACCATTCTTCTCTGTACTGGACTGATGAAACCACTGGCTGGGGAAACTTTTCCAAAATAAATACACCTAAGTGTAGCACATGTCGGATTACTTAACCATTTATATAATAAGGATAAGTAGCGTTGGGCATACTGAATGCCACTCAGTCAAAGGCTGGTCCACAGGCCTGCCTTTCCTTGCCTGTCTATATAGAATTGGAAATATATAAACAGGTGAATAATCCTGTTAATATTTTTTCTAGAGAATGCTAGACTTTGGAGTCCAATCATTCTGCTGTAAACTGCGCCTTATTCTTTCTCTCTCATCTTCTTCCCTGTCAGATTCTCCTTTCCTTATTCTCTCACATTTATCCCAAGATCTGTGTGACGCACACCTTTACTAGAATTTTGGGGAGGAGGAGGAGCAGTAGGACGAGAATGAGGAGTAGAAGACGGAGCAGGAGGAAGAAGTGAAGGAGGAGGAGGAGGAGGAGGAGGAGGAGTAGGAGGAGGAGAGTGAGAAGGAGGAGGAGTAGAAGAAGAAAGTAAGAAATACGTTGGGAATAATTCTCACTTTCTTTGACATGTAACAAAACACCTTCAATGAGTAGCTGAATAAATGTATTTTTTGTAGGGCGGTAGGATTACATGTATATATATTTTCTTTCTTTCTCTCTCTCTCTCTTTTACACGGGATTTTAAAAGGTTAAGTTAACGTACCTAACTCTACAAGCCAAGAGCTGTTACCTACATCAGCTCATTTGAGAGCCTTTTTATTGTTATGAGACATAAAAGTAGGGAACAGGATGAAGTTGGAGACATCTGTGGGCCAGCAATTTCATTTTGTCAACTGACTTTATTTCGTTGATGTCGTTATGCTGTACAAACATGTTCCAGACTCGAGTCATCCTGGGAATAAATCATCTCAGATGAAGCGATGTTCTGGAGAAGGGTACAGCCAGAGTGAAGGTGCTGTCTACTGCCCGTCTTGTTATATAGAAGCTCACTTCTCGCTTTCCTCGGAGTGGAGGCAAGTGTGGTACTTTGATAATATTGGCCTTGTACATAACAGTAAGGCCACCCATATCCCTCCGGTGCTGAAGGCTCTGGTGAAATGACAGATCTATCTAGGCTGGGTCCAGGCGAGAGATGAGCCGTCTTGCTCGCCTGGACCCAGCCTGGATCCCTCTCTAACTCTCTCTCTCTCTCTCTCTCTCTCTCTCTCTCTCTCTCTCTCTCTCTCTCCAAGGGGAAACACTGGTGGGTAATTACTTGCTGCACCTGCATCACCTAGCCTTCAAGGTGAGGTACGATAGGTAAGGAATGGAGAATACTAACAGCAAGGTTTGCCATCGGAGGATCGAGTCTTTAACAGCACTTACGTTGTAGGGAAGAAGTGTAGGTAAAGAGGTAAAATAATGTGGAATGATTAGTGAAGAAGGAACAATAATAAGAAAAATATTAATGATAACAGTAGTAGTAGTTGTAATAATAATAATAATAATAATAATAATAATAATAATAATAATAATAATAATAATAATAATAATAATAATAATAGGTTATTCCCAATAAATTTACCATCATGTATTTATGTGCCAGTCATCTAAAACTGGTAATAATAAAAATATTTCACATTCTTAAAACAAAATATATTTGAAAACAGAACTTGACGTTCGAACACATCCAAAAAAAAGTGTGACTGACGTTCGAACGCATCTAAAAAAACACTTCGCGAGTGACGCAGAAATCAACAACGAAATCCATTTTCTTTCGCTGCCTAATTTCGCTAACCAATTTCATGGGGGTCTTAGGAAAACGACCGGATTTTACAGGAAGAAATATTTGGCTTTCACTAATGCTGCGTGCGTCGTTCGTCTCTTTTAGAAAAGTTGAGACGTTTCTCTATGGGCTTGTATTTGTCTAGATTCTCTTGAAGGGGTAACATTACTGCAAGATTTGCAGCCATGCATCATTATTTCTTGGGGGGTGGAAACAGAGAGAGAGAGAGAGAGAGAGAGAGAGAGAGAGAGAGAGAGAGAGAGAGAGAGAAAGAGAGAGAGAATAAATACTTTTTTAATTGTGTATTGTACATGGATGTACACACGCAGTTTAATTTGTAGCCATAAGATTGCTTTTATAAACATTATATATATATATATATATATATATATATATATATATATATATATATATATATATATATATATATATATATATATATATATATATATATATATATATATATATATATTTATATATATATATATATGTATATATATATATATTATTATTATTATCACACTGGCCGATTCCCACCAAGGCAGGGTGGCCCGAAAAAGAAAAACCCTCACCACCATCCACTCCATCACTGTCTTGCCAGAAGGGTGCTTTACACTACAGTTTTTAAACTGCAACATCAACACCCCTCCTTCAGAGTGCAGGCACTGTACTTCCCATCTCCAGGACTCAAGTCCGGCCTGCCGGTTTCCCTGAATCCCTTCATAAATGTTACTTTGCTCACACTCCAACAGCACGTCAAGTATTAAAAACCATTTGTCTCCATTCACTCCTATCAAACTCGCTCACGCATGCCTGCTGGAAGTCCAAGCCCCTCGCACACAAAACCTCCTTTACCCCCTCCCTCCAACCCTTCCTAGGCCTACCCCTACCCCGCCTTCCTTCCACTACAGACTGATACACTCTTGAAGTCATTCTGTTTCGCTCCATTCTCTCTACATGTCCGAACCACCTCAACAACCCTTCCTCAGCCCTCTGGACAACAGTTTTGGTAATCCCGCACCTCCTCCTAACTTCCAAACTACGAATTCTCTGCATTATATTCACACCACACATTGCCCTCAGACATGACATCTCCACTGCCTCCAGCCTTCTCCTCGCTGCAACATTCATCACCCATGCTTCACACCCATATAAGAGCGTTGGTAAAACTATACTCTCATACATTCCCCTCTTTGCCTCCAAGGACAAGGTTCTTTGTCTCCACAGACTCCTAAGTGCACCACTCACTCTTTTTCCCTCATCAATTCTATGATTCACCTCATCTTTCATAGACCCATCCGCTGACACGTCCACTCCCAAATATCTGAATACGTTCACCTCCTCCATACTCTCTCCCTCCAATCTGATATTCAATCTTTCATCACCTAATCTTTTTGTTATCCTCATAACCTTACTCTTTCCTGTATTCACCTTTAATTTTCTTCTTTTGCACACCCTACCAAATTCATCCACCAATCTCTGCAGCTTCTCTTCAGACTCTCCCAAGAGCACAGTGTCATCAGCAAAGAGCAGCTGTGACAACTCCCACTTTGTGTGTGATTCTTTATCTTTTAACTCCATGCCTCTTGCCAAGACCCTCGCATTTACTTCTCTTACAACCCCATCTATAAATATATTAAACAACCACGGTGACATCACACATCCTTGTCTAAGGCCTACTTTTACTGGGAAAAAATTTCCATCTTTCCTACATACTCTAACTTGAGCCTCACTATCCTCGTAAAAACTCTTCACTGCTTTCAGTAACCTACCTCCTACACCATACACTTGCAACATCTGCCACATTGCCCCCCTATCCACCCTGTCATATGCCTTTTCCAAATCCATAAATGCCACAAAGACCTCTTTAGCCTTATCTAAATACTGTTCACTTATATGTTTCACTGTAAACACCTGGTCCACACACCCCCTACCTTTCCTAAAGCCTCCTTGTTCATCTGCTATCCTATTCTCCGTCTTACTCTTAATTCTTTCAATTATAACTCTACCATACACTTTACCAGGTACACTCAACAGACTTATCCCCCTATAATTTTTGCACTCTCTTTTATCCCCTTTGCCTTTATACAAAGGAACTATGCATGCTCTCTGCCAATCCCTAGGTACCTTACCCTCTTCCATACATTTATTAAATAATTGCACCAACCACTCCAAAACTATATCCCCACCTGCTTTTAACATTTCTATCTTTATCCCATCAATCCCGGCTGCCTTACCCCCTTTCATTTTACGTACTGCCTCACGAACTTCCCCCACACTCGCAACTGGCTCTTCCTCACTCCTACAAGATGTTATTCCTCCTTGCCCTATACACGAAATCACAGCTTCCCTATCTTCATCAACATTTAACAATTCCTCAAAATATTCCCTCCATCTTCCCAATACCTCTAACTCTCCATTTAATAACTCTCCTCTCCTATTTTTAACTGACAAATCCATTTGTTCTCTAGGCTTCCTTAACTTGTTAATCTCACTCCAAAACTTTTTCTTATTTTCAACAAAATTTATTGATAACATCTCACCCACTCTCTCATTTGCTCTCTTTTTACATTGCTTCACCACTCTCTTAACCTCTCTCTTTTTCTCCATAAACTCTTCCCTCCTTGCATCACTTCTACTTTGTAAAAACTTCTCATATGCTAACTTTTTCTCCCTTACTACTCTCTTTACATCATCATTCCACCAATCGCTCCTCTTCCCTCCTGCACCCACTTTCCTGTAACCACAAACTTCTGCTGAACACTCTAACACTACATTTTTAAACCTACCCCATTCCTCTTCGACCCCATTCCCTATGCTCTCATTAGCCCATCTATCCTCCAATAGCTGCTTATATCTTACGCTAACTGCCCCCTCTTTTAGTTTATAAACCTTCACCTCTCTCTTCCCTGATGCTTCTATTCTCCTTGTATCCCATCTACCTTTTACTCTCAGTGTAGCTACAACTAGAAAGTGATCTGATATATCTGTGGCCCCTCTATAAACATGTACATCCTGAAGTCTACTCAACAGTCTTTTATCTAGCAATACATAATCCAACAAACTACTGTCATTTCGCCCTACATCATATCGTGTATACTTATTTATCCTCTTTTTCTTAAAATATGTATTACCTATAACTAAACCCCTTTCTATACAAAGTTCAATCAAAGGGCTCCCATTATCATTTACACCTGGCACCCCAAACTTACCTACCACACCCTCTCTAAAAGTTTCTCCTACTTTAGCATTCAGGTCCCCTACCACAATTACTCTCTCACTTGGTTCAAAGGCTCCTATACATTCACTTAACATCTCCCAAAATCTCTCTCTCTCCTCTGCATTCCTCTCTTCTCCAGGTGCATACACGCTTATTATGACCCACTTCTCGCATCCAACCTTTACTTTAATCCACATAATTCTCGAATTTACACATTCATATTCTCTTTTCTCCTTCCATAACTGATCATTTAACATTACTGCTACCCCTTCCTTTGCTCTAACTCTCTCAGATACTCCAGATTTAATCCCATTTATTTCCCCCCACTGAAACTCTCCTACCCCCTTCAGCTTTGTTTCGCTTAGAGCCAGGACATCCAACTTCTTTTCATTCATAACATCAGCAATCATCTGTTTCTTGTCATCCGCGCTACATCCACGCACATTTAAACAACCCAGTTTTATAAAGTTTTTCTTCTTCTCTTTTTTAGTAAATGTATACAGGAGAAGGGGTTACTAGCCCATTGCTCCCGGCATTTTAGTCGCCTCATACGACACGCATGGCTTACGGAGGAAAGATTCTTTTCCACTTCCCCATGGACAATAGAAGAAATAAAAAAGAACAAGAGCTATTTAGAAAAAGGAGAAAAATCTAGATGTATGTATATATATATATATGCATGTGCGTGTCTGTGAAGTGTGACCAAAGTGTAAGTAGGAGTAGCAAGATATATATATATATATATATATATATATATATATATATATATATATATATGTATATATATATATATATATGTATATATATATATATATATATATATATATATATATATATATATATATATATATATATATATATATATATATATATATATATATATATATATATATATATATATATATATATATATATATATATATATATATATATATATATATATATATATATATATATATATATATATATATATATATATATATATATATATATATATATATATATATAATGCAATATTATTTTAATGATGTATATATGTAATTGCAATAAAGGCAGCATCGAACAGTAAGGGACAAGGTTATTCTTTTAGAAATAGCGAACTAGATTATCCCGTAATCCATATTGACAGTCGCTCGACTGTAAAGTGGATGTGCCAAGCCACTCAGACTTAATACTACCACTCACGTTGCCAGAGAGAATACAGTTCTTTAAACGTCTATCTCTCTCTGTTATCTACCCACCCACCCACATACTCTCTCTCCTAGAGTGGAACACCTCCTGTGTGTATGTGTGTGTGTGTGTGTGTGTGTGTGTGTGTGTGTGTGTGTGTGTGTGTGTGTGTGTGTGTGTGTGTGTATGTATGGGACACCTCGTGTGTGTGTGCGTGAGACCCCTCGTGTGCATGTTTGCCTATGGAACACCTCATGTGAGTGAGGGATACCTCGTATATGTGAGGGATACCCCGTGTGCATGTTTGCCTATGGGACACCTCATGTGTGTGAGGGATACCTCGTATGTGTGAGGGATACCTCGTGTGTGTGATATAACCTTATCTTCTAAGTCAACCCAACAATCTCAGGTTCTTCATCAACATCAACAACCCCATCTTCTTAACTGCCCAACTTTGAACTCGTTTAACCGGTAATAAGCTGCGAAAATGAGCTGGAAAAAGCCCTTTAAATTTTAATGATTTCTGGAGACTTACAAATGGCTGCTAATATATTTATTTCTACTCTAATCGTTATTTTTTTAAGTAGTTTCTTCCCGTGTTCTTGTGTTTGTTATTTGTTCTTGAAAGTACTACTATGCTTCTTTTATTAGTCGACATTTTCGTCTTTTCTGGAGATTTATTAGGTCGTTATCACAGGATATATACACGAAGAGATTTATGTCTCTCATCGCATATCTGCTGAGAATTTACTTACCTAACCCAACTTATCCTAGCCCTGCCTAGCCTAACTTAACTCTACCTAACCTAACTTTACCGAAATCTAACCTAAAGTAACCTAACCTAACGGTAACTAACCGAAACTAACCTAACCTAACCCAAACTAGCCCAACCAACCCAACTCAACCCAACCTAACGTAACCTAACCTAACCAACCCAACCCAAACTAACCTAACCTAGGTTATTGTTGCTTACCTTAGCATATTCTAGCTTATTCTGACATATCCTAGGTTGTCATAGCCTAACTTACCCTAACTTATCTTATCCTATCCCATCTTATCGTAACCTATCCAAGGTTATCTTTGAATATCCTAGCTTTTCCTAACCAATGTTTCGTTCATTTTTCATGGTTTTTCGCTCGTTTTCCATATTTTTTCCTTCGTTTTTCGTATTTTTTTCTTAATTTTTCATTCATTTTTCATATTTTTTCGTTCTTTTTTTCATAATTTTCCATTCATTTTTCAGATTTCTCACAAAATTAATATAAATTCACATTACCGTGTTTCGAACAATGCATAAAGGACCTAAACTTAGCAGGCTGAAACGTACGATTTATCGGTCCGACTTGGGCCGTTAGAATCCAAATCCGTCTCTCCGTCTCTCCAAGACGGACCGAAACGTCGCCGTAATTTTCAGTCTACTAAGTGCGGGTTATCTATGTACAGATTCCTGACGTCTTACCACTCAGGTGGTGATGACTTCATCCAAGCTAGGCGAAACCTTCTACTCTTTGCTAATATTTGTATATCCGCCACTTGAGGTAAGACACACACTAGTTGCTGATGGAAGCTTTATTTGCTCTGCAACTTGTACTTGTCGGGAATGGGTCATTTCATCTAGCCAGTACATGCCAACAAGAATTGGTTCGATAGACAAGTGCTTCACACTTTGTGTCCGCAAATAGTAGTACGATAGACAGTGCCTTAAGGTTTATCACCCACATTAGGGCTTTATCAATTATTTTTATAAAGCCCCACTGTTTAAAGTGTTTTGGAATTGCTAAGAGGTGGTGAGTCGCAGCCTCATCAACTCTGGAATCACAGAGATAGACTTAACAACTGTTCCACAAATTGCAAAACAATCTGAAGTCTGGTTACCTCTCTTTAAAAAAAATTGAAGAAGGTAGCATAGTTGAGAGTCGAAGTAGTTACCAGTAAGAACAAAATAACAATAACCTCACATGGAACAATAGAACGTTTTAAATGAAAAAGAAACTTCCACTTAGTCACAACCAGAGTTGACAATGACAGAGAGAGAGGGAGAGAGAGAGAGAGAGATTATTATTATTATTATTATAATCAAGGGGGAAGCACTAAACCCGTAGGATTATACAGCGCCTGTGGGGGGGATGGAAGGTATTCAGGGCTAATTCAGAGAACTGGAACATAGATCCAGTTCCCTAGATCAAGAGCCCCTCTTCAGCATCAAGGAACCTTCCTTGAGGGGAGAGGGAGAGAGAGAGAGAGACTGCTTTTCTGCCCTTAACTCATAGATGTAGTTAACGGACAATAATCCTTAATTTAGACAGAAGTAGACAGTTCTGCTCATCATATAGCCTCGGTGTGCACTTGCAACTCCTCTGCTATCTGCCTTTCCCTCGCATTCCCACGAACTCCCAGGTAGTATTCACAATCTCATATTTCGCAAAACCCTACGGATACATCCACCCACAGTTCACTTACTAATTAATTTCAATTTTTTAGAGCAGCTATCTCGCGTTTTCTTCTCCATTGCTGAACACAAGCTTGATGTTACAAATACTGACATTCTTTTACCAACGGGCTTAATTATGTTAGAACTATTAAAATGGTATTAGAATAAGGGTAGAGACATCTTATATACAAATTGAGGTTACTCAACATATGGAAACATGTAATGGATATTGTGTATTAATAAAAGTTACTGTCATCATATTAAAAAGTTTTATTTTACCATTCTGGTAAAAAGTGTTATTATGCAAATAAGGGTTACTATCGTGATTATACTGTTATCGTGATTGTACAAATGTTATCGTGATTGAACAAATGTTATCGTGATTGAACAAAGGTTATCGTGCTGTTAAAGGGTAAAGCTGATGAAGCACGTTAACTGCTGGTAGAAACTAATATCATATTAATAGACATTATCATGTTGACAAAGGGTGCTATTCTGTTGATATAGATTGTTATCATATATCAGTATTAGTATAACATTCTTACTGTTACAGTCATCATTATTACCTTCCTCATCATCATCGTCATCATCACCGTGACTCTCCAACTCACCATCACTGTCACTCGCATCAACTTGTTCCCTGTCAGTGACACATTCAAGCATGCATTCACTATTGGACAATGATTCAATTTCACAGCTCGAGTGTCACATTATGGATATATATATTTATATATATCCATAATGTGGAATATTCAAACGGCTTCAGGAAGAAATCCCAATATTCTTCCTTGAAGCCTTTTTATCCACTTCTCCGAGGCTGTGGGTCCCACAATTTACACCAGAGGTGGACCCCATCATATATATATATATATATATATATATATATATATATATATATATATATATATATATATATATATATATATATATATATATATATATATATATATATATATATATATATATATATATATATATATATATGTTTAACCGTTGTGGGATCTGATAGTGAGGTGTTGGCCAGACCCCTTATATAGCTTCCTTGGATGCTTTACTTTCATAGTTCCTTGATAATGTGAGTAGTCACGGAAGCGCTTGGAATTTCTCTATTCTTTCAGAGTGGTTGTTTTGCATATTCTGAAATCACCTGTTTACTGTGATCTTATTGCATATATATATATATATATATATATATATATATATATATATATATATATATATATATATATATATATATATATATATATATATATATATATATATATATATATATATATACATATATATATATATATATATATATATATATATATATATATATATATATATATATATATATATCTATATATATATTATGCGCATTATTCTAGTAGCTAAAATTAAATATTTTCAAGAGAAGTTGAGGAACATCATCGCCAACTCATTTCTGGAAGTTAATACGAGAAGAGCAAATGTTCCCACAAATGGTAAATAATCTTTCACTTACCATAGAAGACAGAGGCGGGGGTGAGCTCAGATATTTACGGGCTAATTTTTCCACAGATGGAATGAATTTCACATTTTCTCTCCGCCACTCTACAGGATTTCCTTCTTTAGGCAATAACACCATTGTCATATATTTATGCATATCTGATTTGATGTTTGCTTTATTATGAATACCAGCATGTCTGTTTTTGATGCTGGGTGTTATGATTCCGAGCCAGCTGTCTC
>NC_091313.1:23073073-23078073 GCF_038502225.1 Cherax quadricarinatus
TTGTATAACACCTAAACATCGGTTACACGCCACTGATATTCAGGTTAAATCAGTTTAAGTAAGTTTTACACCAATTATATATTAAGCAAATCGTAAATAGGTTATTTGAATGATTCACGAAATCGGAATGACACGATTGCAGACAAAAGATACCACAGGCCACTCGGCACGAGTTCGATCCCCGCCCGTGGTATGATTTAGGCTATTTAAATGTTATGTACTAGATTTGCATGAGCTTTATGAAGATTGTGTCTTGTTGTATACATGCTATATACAGGTAAAAGCAGGTTATATAGAAGATGTATACAAGATATATGGGTATATCATTTGTTTGTAAAGGGATGGGTACTTGCTTGTGCAAACAAATCCTTGTAGAGGACTTGTTCACAAGAGTACACAGAATGTTTTGAAGAATAGTTTAAAAGTAGAATGTGGCGAATAAAGGAGGTTGGAAAACTTGTAACTGGAGGTGGAAGAGAGAGAACGAGGAGAGTAAAAGCTGAAGAAGCTGTAGGCGGAAGTGAGAGAGGTTAGCAGGAATTGCAGAGATGTGTCAACATCTCAGCAATGACATGTAAAGAGGGCAAATCTCTGTCCTACAAGGAAGGGGACAGGATGGTAAAAAACTGTCCTGTCTGGAAAAGGAGGAAGCGGAGAGAGAGGAAGAGAAGCAAGTGGATAAAAAGCACAAGAATATAACATATACGGGAAAGAGACAATTACAATTACCACCGAAAAAAGGTTAATTAAAAACTTAATCCAAAAGGTTAATTAAAAACTTAATCCCTATAGAAAACTTCCACGAAAACTTTCAAAACTCTTCTGATTTTGTACACAAAGGAGAAATTAAATAGAGAAAGCCACGACTTTCTCTCCTCTCTGATTGTGCCTGGGAGAAAGGCTTCAAATAACAGGGAACCACCTTCTTCTTCATTTCCCCGTAATAACTGAGGCTGGGATGATGTATATCTATTTTATAACAAAAAAGTTGGAAAAGAAGAGAAGAGTGAGCTTCCTGAGCCTCAACCTGAAGCTTGATGAGAAATATCTCCTGAGAACAATAATATTTCTTACAACTGATGAAGAGTATTTAAAAAACTTGGGTTCCTAAATTCTTACCTTTATGTGTCCTGACTGATTGTCTCTTTGCCTGCCTTCCTGCCTGCCTTCCTGTCTGACTGTTTGCTTAACTGCCTGCGTGCCTTCCTGCCTGCCTTCCTGCTTGCCTTCCTGCCTGCCTTCCTGTCTGACTGTTTGCTTAACTGCCTGCGTGCCTTCCTGCCTGCCTTCCTACTTGCCTTCCTGTCTGCCTGTTTGCTTAACTGCCTGCGTGCCTACCTGCGTGCCTGCCTGCCTGCCTGCTTGTCTCCCTGTCTGCCTGCTTGCCTGCCTGCCTGCCTGTTTGCTTAACTGCCTGCCTGTCTGCCTGCCTGCCTGCCTGCCTGCCTGCCTGCTGGTTTGCCTGCCTGCCTGCCTGCCTGCGTGCCTGCCTGCCTGCCTGCTTGTCTGCCTGCCTGATTGTTTCCTTGACTGCCTGCGTGCCTGCCTACCTGCTTGCCTGCTTGTCTCCCTGTCTGTCTGCCTGCCTGCCTGCATGCATGCATGCCTGCTTGTCTCCCTGTCTGCCTGCTTGCCTACCTGCCTTCCTGCCTGTCTTCCTGCCTGCCTTCCTGCCTGTCTGCCTGCCTTCCTGCCTGCCTGTCTGCCTGTCTTCCTGCCTGCCTTCCTGCCTGCCTCCCTCCCTGCCTTCCTGCCTACCTTCCTGCCTGCCTTCCTGCCTGCCTTCCTGCCTGCCTGCCTTCCTGCCTGCCTGCCTTCCTGCCTTCCTGCCTTCTTGCCTACCTGCCTGCTTGCCTTCCTGCCTGCCTGCCTGCCTACCTTCCTGCCTGCCTGCCTGCCTGCCTGTCTTCCTGCCTTCCTGCCTGCCTGCCTGCCTGCCTTCCTGCCTGCCTGCCTTCCTGCCTGCCTGCCTTCCTGGCTGCCTGCCTGCCTGCCTGCCTGCCTTCCTGCCTGCCTGCCTGCCTTCCTTCCTTCCTTCCTGCCTGCCTGCCTGCCTGCCTGCCTGCCTTCCTGCCTGCCTGCCTACCTGCCTGTCTTCCTGCCTGCCTGCCTGCCTGCCTGCCTGCCTGCCTTCCTGCCTGCCTGCCTTCCTGCCTGCCTGCCTGCCTGCATGCCTGCCTGCCTGCCTGCCTGCTTGTTTGCCTTTCTCCCTGCCTGCTTCCATACCTGCCTGCCTGCCTGCCTTCCTGCCTGCCTGCCTACCTGCCTGCCTGCCTACCTGCCTGCCTGCCTGCCTGCCTTCCTGCCTGCCTTCCTGCCTGCCTGCCTGCCTGCCTGCCTGCCTACCTGCCTGCCTGCCTGCCTGCCTGCCTGCCTGCCTGCCTGCCTGCCTGCCTGCCTGCCTGCCTTCCTGCCTACCTGCCTGCCTGCCTACCTACCTGCCTGCCTGCCTGCCTGCCTGCCTGCCTGCCTGCCTTCCTGCCTGCCTGCCTGCCTGCCTGCCTGCCTACCTACCTGCCTGCCTGCCTGCCTGCCTGCCTGCCTGCCTGCCTACCTGCCTGCCTGCCTGTCTACCTGCCTGCCTGTCTGCCTGTCTGCCTTCCTGCCTGCCTTCCTGCCTGCCTTCCTGCCTGCCTGCCTTCCTGCCTGCCTACCTGCCTGCCTGCCTTCCTGCCTGCCTGCCTTCCTGTCTACTAACCCATAACTCACCTGCCTTGCTGTCTGCCTGCTTGCCTTGCTGTCTGTCTACCTGCCTGCCTGCCTGCCTGTCTTCCTGCCTGCCTTCCTGTCTACTAACCCATAACTCACCTGCCTTGCTGTCTGCCTGCTTGCCTTGCTGTCTGTTTACCTGCCTGCCTGCCTGCCTGCCTGCCTGCCTGCCTGCCTGCCTGCCTGCCTGCCTGCCTGCATGCATGCATGCCTGCCTTCCTGCCTGCCTGCTTCCCTGTCTACTAACCCATAACTCACCTGCCTTGCTGTCTGCCTGCTTGCCTTGCTGTCTGTCTACCTGCCTGCCTGCCTTCCTGCCTGCCTGCCTGCCTGCCTTCCTGCCTGCCTGCCTGCCTGCCTTCCTGCCTGCCTTCCTGCCTGCTTGCCTTCCTGCCTGCCTGCCTTCCTGCCTGCCTGCCTGCCTGCCTGCCTGCCTGCCTGCCTGCCTACCTTCCTGCCTGCCTTCTTGCCTGCCTTCCTGCTTGCCTTTCTGCCTGCCTGCCTTCCTGCCTGCCTGCCTGCCTGCCTGCCTTCCTGCCTGCCTGCCTTCCTGCCTGCCTTCCTGCCTGCCTGCCTGCCTTCCTTCCTGCCTGCCTGCCTTCCTGCCTGCCTTCCTGCCTGCCTGCCTTCCTGCCTGCCTGCCTGCCTGCCTGCCTGCCTGCCTGCCTGCCTACCTGCCTGCCTGCCTGCCTACCTGCCTGCCTGCCTGCCTGCCTGCCTGCCTGCCTGCCTGCCTGCCTGCCTGCCTTCCTGTCTGCCTGCCTGCCTGCCTGCCTGCCTGCCTGCCTGCTTGCCTGCCTGCCTGCCTGCCTGCCTGCCTACCTGCCTTCCTGCCTGCCTGCCTGCCTGCCTGCCTACCTACCTACCTGCCTGCCTGCCTGCCTGCCTGCCTGCCTGCCTGCCTGCCTGCCTGCCTGCCTGCCTGCCTACCTACCTACCTGCCTGCCTGCTTGCGTCCCTGCCTGCCTGCCTGCCTGCCTGCCTGCCTGCCTACCTCCCTGACTGCCTGTCTCCCTCCCTGCCTGCCTGCCTGCCTGCCTGCCTGCCTGCCTGCCTTCCTGCCTTCCTGCCTGCCTGCCTTCCTGCCTGCCTGCCTTCCTGCCTGCCTGCCTGCCTGCCTGCCTGCCTGCCTTCCTGCCTGCCTGCCTGCCTGCCTGCCCGCCTGCCTGCATGCCTGCCTACCTACCTGCCTTCCTTCCTTCCTGCCTGCCTGCCTGCCTGCCTCTCAGTAGTAGTACCAGTTACCAGTAACCAGTGTACCAGTAGATGACTCACTACCAACCGTCTGTGTGAATCACTGTTATTCATATTGCTGCTGACCATAGCAGGATTTCAAACACCCCTCACCCGTAGGCACTTGTGGGTCAGTCGAAGATAGGGAGCAGAGTGAGGCAGGTCGGCTGTTGGTGCTTCCCATACTTTCTGTTATATTATACGTACTACCAGCCTACGTGAGTATTCTTACCCCATCCATGTTATCGAAAACCCACTTGACATGCCTGCCTGCCTGCCTGCCTGCCTGCCTGCCTACCTGCCTGCCTGCCTGCCTGCCTGCCTGCCTTCCTGCCTGCCTGCTTTCCTGTCTACTAACCCATAACTCACCTGCCTTGCTGTCTGCCTGCTTGCCTTGCTGTCTGTCTACCTACCTGCCTGCCTGCCTGCCTGCCTTCCTGCCTGCTTGCCTTCCTGTCTACTAACCCATAACTCACCTGCCTTGCTGTCTGCCTGCTTGCCTTGCTGTCTGTCTACCTGCCTGCCTGCCTTCCTGTCTACTAACCCATAACTCACCTGCCTTGCTGTCTGCCTGCTTGCCTTGCTGTCTGTCTACATGCATGCCTGCCTGCCTGCCTGCCTGCCTGCCTTCCTGTCTACTAACCCATAACTCACCTGCCTTGCTGTCTGCCTGCTTGCCTTGCTGTCTGTCTACCTGCCTGCCTGCCTGACTTCCTGTCTACTAACCCATAACTCACCTGCTTGCTTGCCTTGCTGTCTGTCTACCTGCATGCCTGCCTGCCTGCCTGCCTGCCTGCCTGCCTGCCTGCCTGCCTGCCTGCCTGCCTGCCTGCCTGCCTGCCTGCCTGCCTTCCTGCCTGCCTGCCTTCCTGTCTACTAACCCATAACTCACCTGCCTTGCTGTCTGCCTGCTTGCCTTGCTGTCTGCCTACCTGCCTGCCTGCCTGCCTGCCTGCCTGCCTGCCTGCCTGCCTGCCTGCCTGCCTACCTGCCTGCCTGCCTGCCTGCCTGCCTGCCTACCTGCCTGCCTATCTGCCTGCCTGCCTACCTGCCTGCCT
>NC_091313.1:23093073-23103073 GCF_038502225.1 Cherax quadricarinatus
AGAGCAGCTGTGACAACTCCCACTTTGTGTGTGATTCTTTATCTTTTAACTCCACGCCTCTTGCCAAGACCCTCGCATTTACTTCTCTTACAACCCCATCTATAAATATATTAAACAACCACGGTGACATCACACATCCTTGTCTAAGGCCTACTTTTACTGGGAAAAAATTTCCCTCTTTCCTACATACTCTAACTTGAGCCTCACTATCCTCGTAAAAACTCTTCACTGCTTTCAGTAACCTACCTCCTACACCATACACTTGCAACATCTGCCACATTGCCCCCCTATCCACCCTGTCATACGCCTTTTCCAAATCCATAAATGCCACAAAGACCTCTTTAGCCTTATCTAAATACTGTTCACTTATATGTTTCACTGTAAACACCTGGTCCACACACCCCCTACCTTTCCTAAAGCCTCCTTGTTCATCTGCTATCCTATTCTCCGTCTTACTCTTAATTCTTTCAATTATAACTCTACCATACACTTTACCAGGTACACTCAACAGACTTATCCCCCTATAATTTTTGCACTCTCTTTTATCCCCTTTGCCTTTATACAAAGGAACTATGCATGCTCTCTGCCAATCCCTAGGTACCTTACCCTCTTCCATACATTTATTAAATAATTGCACCAACCACTCCAAAACTATATCCCCACCTGCTTTTAACATTTCTATCTTTATCCCATCAATCCCGGCTGCCCTACCCCCTTTCATTTTACCTACTGCCTCACGAACTTCCCCCACACTCACAACTGGCTCTTCCTCACTCCTACAAGATGTTATTCCTCCTTGCCCTATACACGAAATCACAGCTTCCCTATCTTCATCAACATTTAACAATTCCTCAAAATATTCCTTCCATCTTCCCAATACCTCTACCTCTCCATTTAATAACTCTCCTCTCCTATTTTTAACTGACAAATCCATTTGTTCTCTAGGCTTTCTTAACTTGTTAATCTCACTCCAAAACTTTTTCTTATTTTCAACAAAATTTGTTGATAACATCTCACCCACTCTCTCATTTGCTCTCTTTTTACATTGCTTCACCACTCTCTTAACTTCTCTCTTTTTCTCCATATACTCTTCCCTCCTTGCATCACTTCTACTTTGTAAAAACTTCTCATATGCTAACTTTTTCTCCCTTACTACTCTCTTTACATCATCATTCCACCAATCGCTCCTCTTCCCTCCTGCACCCACTTTCCTGTAACCACAAACTTCTGCTGAACACTCTAACACTACATTTTTAAACCTACCCCATACCTCTTCGACCCCATTGCCTATGCTCTCATTAGCCCATCTATCCTCCAATAGCTGTTTATATCTTACCCTAACTGCCTCCTCTTTTAGTTTATAAACCTTCACCTCTCTCTTCCCTGATGCTTCTATTCTCCTTGTATCCCATCTACCTTTTACTCTCAGTGTAGCTACAACTAGAAAGTGATCTGATATATCTGTGGCCCCTCTATAAACATGTACATCCTGAAGTCTACTCAACAGTCTTTTATCTACCAATACATAATCCAACAAACTACTGTCATTTCGCCCTACATCATATCGTGTATACTTATTTATCCTCTTTTTCTTAAAATATGTATTACCTATAACTAAACCCCTTTCTATACAAAGTTCAATCAAAGGGCTCCCATTATCATTTACACCTGGCACCCCAAACTTACCTACCACACCCTCTCTAAAAGTTTCTCCTACTTTAGCATTCAAGTCCCCTACCACAATTACTCTCTCACTTGGTTCAAAGGCTCCTATACATTCACTTAACATCTCCCAAAATCTCTCTCTCTCTCCTCTGCATTCCTCTCTTCTCCAGGTGCATACACGCTTATTATGACCCACTTCTCGCATCCAACCTTTACTTTAATCCACATAATTCTTGAATTTACACATTCATATTCTCTTTTCTCCTTCCATAACTGATCATTTAACATTACTGCTACCCCTTCCTTTGCTCTAACTCTCTCAGATACTCCAGATTTAATCCCATTTATTTCCCCCCACTGAAACTCTCCTACCCCCTTCAGCTTTGTTTCGCTTAGGGCCAGGACATCCAACTTCTTTTCATTCATAACATCAGCAATCATCTGTTTCTTGTCATCCGCACTACATCCACGCACATTTAAGCAACCCAGTTTTATAAAGTTTTTCTTCTTCTCTTTTTTAGTAATTGTATACAGGAGAAGGGGTTACTAGCCCATTGCTCCCGGCATTTTAGTCGCCTCATACGACACGCATGGCTTACGGAGGAAAGATTCTTTTCCACTTCCCCATGGACAATAGAAGAAATAAAAAGAACAAGAGCTATTTAGAAAAAGGAGAAAAACCTAGATGTATGTATATATATATATGCATGTGCGTGTCTGTGAAGTGTGACCAAAGTGTAAGTAGGAGTAGCAAGATATCCCTGTTATCTTAGCGTGTTTATGAGACAGAAAAAGAAACCAGCAATCCTACCATCATGCAAAACAGTTACAGGTTTTTGTTTCACAGTCATCTGGCAGGACGGTAGTACTTCCCTGGGTGGTTGCTGTCTACCAACCTACTACCTACGTAGGTAGTAGGTGTATATATATATATATATATATATATATATATATATATATATATATATATATATATATATATATATATATATATATATATATATATATATATATATATATATATATATATAAGTAGTGCCGAAGGCGGCTCAGCGGTCTCTGCGGCTGAGCGCTGTATTCCTGAGCGGTCTCCTCCCGAAAGGTCTGCAGCTGAGCGGTCTCCTTTTCACACCTTTATGCTAATGACCTCACCCACGACCCCCACCCACGATCCCCACCCACGACCCCCACCCACGACCCCCACGACCCCCCCCACGAACCCCACCCACGACCCCCCACCCTTGACCACCTCACCCTCGACCACCTCACCCTCGACCACCTCACCCTCGACCACCTCACCCTCGACCACCTCACCCTCGACCACCTCGCCCTCAACCCCCCCACCCACGCCCCCCGCCCGCTCCCTCGCGCCCGCCCGCGCCTTCTGCAGCACCTTCTGCAGCGTCGTCCGGATCACCCCCCGCTCCCTGAATTTTTTTCCGAATTTCATTTTCTTGTGGTCTCCATCTCCTCGGATCAAGTTTTTGAGGTTCCCCCTCCCACTTTCACCCCCACCCCAATTTTTTTCGATTTTTTTTTGAATTTCTTATGATCTCCATCTCCTCGGATCAAGTTTTGAGGTTCCCCCTCCCACTTTCACCCCATCCCAAATTTTTTCGAAATTTTTTTTGAATTTCATTTTCTTATGATCTCCTCGGATCAAGTTTTTTCTCGATATCAATAATACGAAGATTTTCCCCCCACACCACCCCCATCCTAAAATTTCTGCTCCAACTCCTTTGATCAAGTTTTTCTCGATAATACGAAGACTCCATCTCCTTGGATCAAGTTTTTTGGGTTCCCCCCTCTGGGGGTAAGCATTCAGATGAACTAACCCTATGGGGCATGGTACTTTCTCTTACTACAGGTCTAAACAAGTGTGACGTCACCCCACCTGTGTTTACTCGGCGGTCAGTGACGTCACGTGATGACCTCACACACACAGGCTGAATCTTGTCGACTTCCTCTTATGTCAGTGACGTCACGTGATGACCTCACACACACAGGCTGAATCTTGTCGACTTCCCCCTATGTCAGTGACGTCACGTGATGACCACACACACAGGCTGAACCTTGTCGAGCAGACAATAACTTATAATGCAGGATAACACTATTTATTATACAACCAATGCATTTCATATACATCCAACAAAAAAAATTCATTGAAAAAAAGGTACAATTCATTGACTAAAATCAACATATTTTTCTCTTGAAGAAATTCTGTGCATTTTGTTCTGGATCTTCTTCGTCGTCGTCACCATCTCAGTATTACACATTTCATATACAACATAGGGAAAACATTACACATTTTCACTCTTAACTCAGGATAACCCAAATAATTTCACATTTTTTTTCGTTAATACCCACAACAATCCACAATTTCTTTACAAAATACAACACAAATCTAGACATTTTTCTCGTTTTAACTATTTCATCAGAAAAAGTCACCACAACACTTACAACTCATAACCACTTTTCGATAAATTCACTAGTCACAATTTTACATATTACAAAGTTAATATGCACACACACACACACACACACACACACACACACACACACACACACACACACACACACACACACACACCTCACTTTACTTTAAACACCTTCAAAACACTCCCATAAATCATTTGAATACTCACAAAAGCACCTTTGAACATTTCCAAACAACACTAAAACATTTCCAAGGCAACATTTTGAATACTCCCAAATAAGATTCGACATCTCTAATTTATCTACACTTACATATTTCATTAAATTACAACTCATCCCCCAAACTCCTCCCTCATTCTCAAGATTTTTACAACAGTATCACAAAAACTAACTCAGACACTTTACTTTGAACAACACCATAAACACCATCAATTACCTTTGAATACTCCAAAAACATCATTCGAACACCCCCAAATCACCACTGAATACTCCCAGAACTCCTTCATAAATACTCTTGCACATCATTTGAACACCTTTAAAAACATCTTTGAATAGTCTCAAACACCATATGAGTACTCCCAAATACACCACTGAATACTACCAAAACAGCACCGAATACTACCCAAACCCCACCAAAATCACCATAAACTAAGATCAACATCACAGACTAACACCCATTTTCACGCAAATCCTCTCAAATCACTATAACCAAGACGATCCCACTCACCTCCAACTAAGATATAACATGAGTGCAAAAACATGAACACAAACCAAACACACACGAACACTTACAACAGAATCACCTCTTTTTCGGTATCTCTAGTTCGACAGCAACACCCACAACCCACATCACCCACATCCCACAACACCCACAACCCACATCACCCACACCCCACAACACCCACAACAATAACCCACAACTTATAACATCTTTTCGGTATCTCTAGTTCGACAACAACACCCAAAACCCACAACACCCACAACCCACAACACCCCACAACACCCCACAACACCCACAACCCACAACACCCCACAACACCCACAACAACAACCCACTTATAACATCTTTTTTGGTATGTCTAGTTCGACAACAATACCCACAACCCTAATCACTTACCAATTTATTCACAATTTTTCCTCTTTCGATACAAATTTTTCCCCTTATTTTTATTGAATCTTAAAATGTAATACACATTCCTCCCTACATTACTAAAATTCTAATAAAATCCTCTCCATACCCATCTCCTTGTATCCACATAAATTGATAATATACTCACATCTAATAATCTCACTACCCAACTACTGCGGCATGTTTCTACACCCTCCATTCTTTTCCAATGCATCATAACTTTTCACTTCTATAATTTCTTTTAAAATATTCACACATTACCTTTATTTTCAGTAAAATCCCCCCATATTTCATTAAATTTCTAATACAACCCTCCCCATACCCCTCTCCATCTCACCCACATTTCTTCACATCCACTCACCCGTCTCCCAACACACCTCTTCAGAACAAACACAAAAATCACATTTCACATCCACAAATGCATCTCATCACCCATCTCAAATCCACTAAAATCACTGTAACCAAGTTATTCAAAAAATTCTATGACCACCTAACACACAAAGACAACTTACTTTACTTTGAACACTACCAAAAACACCAACAATTACCATTGAATACTCCAAAAACATCATTCGAACACCCCCATAATTTTTTTATAAATATATCACGAACACATCCAACTAAGATATGATATAAATCACATTTTTAGCCACATTCCCTCGATTTCGGTAATATGAACAAAATGATTGGGATAACATTAGAACATTTCCAAATTACGTTGGAGCACATTCAAAAATATATTGGAACACTTCCAAAATACAGTAGCGTCCTCCAGAATTACTTTGAACGTCTCCATTTTTGGATATTTCCAAAATTAGTTTTGGAGACTTTATCTTAAAATCGAACATTATTTTTCTTGTTGGTAAACACACTCAATCGTAGAAATATTCACTCGATTTCTGGATAGAAACACAATCCTCACTCTGAGAGACTCCTTGAGCTCATATGGCTTACCTCAAAGTATTGCATCATGATTTTTTTACAATCCCCTCCAGCGACGCCATGAAATGGTGTTCACACGCAAGGTAGATTTAAGATAATCATCTCTTTCCAGACCAACTGTGTCCTCTTGTGCTAAAATTTGGTGAGGTCACAGGGTTGACAGACACCATGAAATTAACTTAAATGAGATATAACATTTGTATTCTACCTCAATACTTTTTTCATGGTAAGGTTTGATTGATTTAAAATTCATCATGCCTTGCAATCTTTCCCTCGGATTTACGGCACACAAGACCATGGTACCCGAATCGGTCTGCTGCTTCACTGCCACAAATACACCTGTGTTCGGCGAGAATAGGGGCGGCAAGTCGAAGGGCAACACCGATGCGGATGGTCTGTGGGTCGAGACGTGTGCCAAGGCTGGAGTTGGGAACAGCCAACAGAAAGTCCCCAGCATGAGGGGCTCTCACTGCCAGGAGGCGGGCTCTATCCTTCCCTGACACACTCTGAAGCATTGTTGAGGCTATATTTTCCACTATTGGACCATCCCAGTGCGATTGTTTGTAGTTGTTGGGGGGAGCAGGTCTGGCTCCAGAGCCCGTTAGATTATCCCAGATCATTGCTCCGTCAATGAATTTTTGGTCCTGGACTCCAGTCTTGTCCCTAAGATGTTCAGGGAGAATCGCTGCTACAAGCTCTCTGGATGCAATACACGAGGACAGAAAAGCATGTAACGCAATCTGTGATGACTTGCGGACACCAATGCCTCCTAGTCTGACTGGAAGTGTAGCTTGGTTCCACTGCCCGTCTTCTAGAGTAAGGTTAAGTACTTTCGTAAAAATCTGCCTCAGAATACTGTCATATTCGTGCAGTATAGGGTTATCATATGAAGGTGCACATCTTAGGAAATATGTCAACCTGGGCAGACTCAAGCACTTTGTGAGAAGGTACAAGGCATCGTGGGTGTCCAGATTGCCTATTCGTTGTTCCATTCTCCTTAACTCTTCCAATTTCTTCCTGAGAATTGTGTCAATGGCATTGCTTCCCAGAGGTGCTCCTAGCAAGACACTATTTGTGGGGGCAATGACTGCTGCTCCTGGTAGTTTTGATCTCACTGCATTTATCACTTGTTGACTGACTGAGATGATTTCACATTTGGATGGATTCAGGATGAGACCCATATATGTATATATATATATATATATATATATATATATATATATATATATATATATATATATATATATATATATATATATATATATATATATATATATATATATATATATATATATATATATATATATATATATATATATATATATATATATATATATATATATATATATATATATATATATATATATATATATATATGTCGTACCGAATAGGCAGAACTTGCGATCTTGGCTTAAATAGCAACGCTCATCTTGCCATATAGGACAAGTGAAAATTTGTGTATGCAATAATTTCGCCAAAATCATTCTGAACCTAACGAAAAATATATATTTCACTGTGTTTATTTAGTTGGGTTAGGCTAAAATAAATTGTTCTTGTTATAATAAGGTTAGGTAAGTTTTCTAAGATTCTTTTGGTGCAAAATTAAAATTTTTTGCATTAACATTAATGAAAAAAATATATCTTTAAACGTGTAAAAGAAAATTTCAGAAAGGACTTAATTTTAAATGAGTTCTTGCTAATTGACTAGTTTACTTAACTAACGACTGGCCAAGTCACTCCAAGAGTCAGTGTGCCATTGTTTACAAGCAGTTGCGGTCGATTTCCACGTGTACATCCCATATATTTTGGATTATTCCACTGTTTCTAGTGTTGTAACAGCTAAATAAGCCACCATGGGTCCCAAGAAAGCTTCTAGTGCCAAGCCTGTGTTAAAAAGGGTGAGAATTACGATGGAAATGAAGAAGGCGATCATTGAAAAATACGAGAGTGGAGTGCGTATGGCTGAGTTGGAAAGGCAATACAACAACTCACATTCAACCATCAGTACTATCTTGGCGAACAGACAGGCAATCAAGAAAGCTGTTGTTGCGAAAGGTTCAAGTATGTTTTCAAAACGGAGACCATAAATAGTTGAAGAGGTAGAGAGACTGTTATTGGTATGGATAAACGAAAAACAATTATCAGGTGATAGTGTTTCTCAGTCTATAATTTGTGAAAAGGCAAGGAAGTTGCATGATAATCTTATTAAGAAAATGCTCAAAATAGTGCTGCTGCTGATGAATTTAAGGCCAGCAAAGGCTGGTTTGAGAGATTTAAGAATAGGAGGAAGATGACTTCATCAAGGATTAGGGAAATGTGTTTAATGTTTACAAAGGTGCAAGCATTTATCGAAGAATTTTATCCTGTCACCGAAGTTGCAAGCCGCACTGGTAACATGTACAATGACACTCTTGTGTCACATTTTAGGGAAATCCTAAGGGCACGTGAGAAACAGAGCTCTCTGGACACCTATTTTGGGCCACAAGGTCTAGTGACTCTCAAACTGGTCCTAGTGGCATTAAAAAACCAAGGAGGGAGGTAACCCCACCAAAGGACTTGGTACCTGAAGTCCTTCTGGAAGGGGATTCTCCTTCCAAGCAACAGACAGTTCTGAATCTCCCCTCTTGCTGGCACATCACTCATCAACAACTCCACAATAAAGGTAAGTAGCATTTAATTATTGTTTATTTTGCATGTCCCATTCCTTTCCATATAAGGAAATGTATATTTCATGTAAATTTTTTTTTCAGACTTTGGGGTGTCAGGAACTGATTAATTCTTTTTCCATTATTCCTTATGGGAAAAATTAACTCGACCAACGGCAAGCACTCTGGAACGGATTAACGCCGTTGGTTGAGGGTCCACTGTATATATATATATATATATATATATATATATATATATATATATATATATATATATATATATATATATATATATATATAATTATGTGTGTATGTGTGTGTGTGTGTGTGTGTGTGTGTGTGTGTGCGTGTGTGTGTGTGTGTGTGTGTGTGTGTGTGTGTGTGTGTGTGTGTGTGTGTGTGTGTATGTGTGTGTGTCTGTGTCTGTGTCGGTGTCATTAATTTAAACTGGCCTACGATACATAAAGAAAAATTTATCTACAAAAAATTACGTTGGGTTAAGTTAGGTGATGTTAAGTTAACTGAGGTTTCTAAGTAAGGTTTGGTCTAAAATTATTTGTTTACTAATTGTCAATTAAAAAATATATATCTACCAAACCGTAATTAAATTTTTGTGAAAAGTCCAATTTTTAAGTAATTTCGGCGTATTCAACACTTTGCAGTAGCAATGTGTTTATTGACGGGTGGATGACTTAAAAGTCTTTACGCGTAGTAGGAAGACTCGTCTTGTGGGGTGAAAGTCTAGTGGCAGCCTTGTGTGTACTGTGTGTACTAAAGGCGTTACGTTCTTATCTCTCACTTCTTGAGCCCCTTCCCTCATCCTCGCAAACCTTAGGGATGGCAGGTTAGATGCTTCCAGGAAGACTGTGGCAGTGGTGGTGGTTTTACTTTCTTTGCCTTAAACACCCAGATAATGCACGATAGTCCTTAGTTTAGAGTGAAATGGATAGTTCCTCTCACCATAGAGCCTCAGTGTGGATTTCCAGTTTCCCCACGTACTCCCACATTATACATTTAAGTTTCCACAGGTTCTAGGAAAGTTACCTAGGATGGCTAGAAAGATTTCTGTTTTAAGTAATTTATCTACTCACTTTGCTCTCTCCCAGTTAACCATCCAACCTATTACTCATACTTTCTTGTCCCTTCACTATTTGACCTTCTCCTCTCCTTCACTTACTCTTAT
>NC_091313.1:23108073-23125573 GCF_038502225.1 Cherax quadricarinatus
TGTTGAGGCTCATCTGCAATGAAAGATCCATCCACACCGGGTCCAGATAAGAGATAAGTCACCTTGTACGTTCTTTTATTCTGTTCACAAGTCGTAGATGACAGAGGGGTAGGCAAGTAATCCAAGAAAGTGGTGCGTATTAAGGATGAGAACGCATTTATGCATTGTACGGAATTTTGCAGCCTTTACTATCGAACAGGTACTAGATATGCCTTAGTGCTGTTAACTTCTTGGCTGCCTTACCTTCAAGATTTATCACGTGTTTCTTCTGTTATGGACATATATTTCGCTCCGAGGATATTTACTTAAACCCCGAGCTTTAGCACTTTTAGGATTGTTACCCCAGGTCCAGTAGTAACATTATGTATAGAGACCATCATCCTCTGTATATTCTCTGAAGCAAACGTAACCTGTTTTCGTTTTCCCCGGGCTGATACAGCTGTAAGTTGGTGATCGATGACCCTGAGATCAGGTGGCAATTCCTCTCTTGCACAAGTATAGCTATGGAATTCTGAGATGTGATTAAGTATGTCGTCGAAGAAGACATTCCATAACAATGGAACAAACACACTTTCTGTGGAACACTGGCACTGACTGAGTGGCTTGTAGACTGCTCCATTGAGGACTCCTTTGATATATTTATCTTGAAGGCAGACATAGTACAGCACAAAGTAATACATCGTAAACCAACACAACACAACACGTATCTTAAAAAAATCCCATAAAAGACAGTACAGTACAGTACAACACATTACAAAACAATACGATACTCACCATATCAATGCATTAAAATGCAGTACATTTTAATGCATTGATAATCGAGTCCAAATTAAACAGTTTATTCACTAATAGCGGTGGATTTCATCTTTTATTGCTGCTGAAGCTAAAAATTGGCACTTCAGAAGCTACGATTCGGTTACGTTGATTTGCGAGCTTCTCCACAGTCACATTAACCAACGGAAAGTCCATTAAGCAACGGATAACTATAGTTCAAGGAAATTAACTGGCTTAGTGTTTCACGAAAAGATAATAACTCGTTGACTAAAATTGTAGAAGAGTGTACTGGGCACAGTTAACTATTCTGATATAAATCAAGAAAAGAGTACCGGACACACTTCCCTGTCCCCCCCTCCCCCACCAATATAAATCTGGACATATATACCTCCCTTCTGGTTTTGAATTAAGAGGAACAGTGTACTAAGAAAACTTACCGCCTCTAGGCTATGATCCTAGAGCAGTGTACTGGACACATGTACCTCCCTCGGGCTATGAATCTTCCGTAGAATTTCTTAAACATGTCACGTTTCAGTGTCACATAATATGGCCTCTTTTTTCCCCTGCTTCAGCGACCGTGAAAGGGGCTTTCATATCGCGGGTCCCACACCGCGAGCGCAAAGAGTGACGAATTGCGTGTTTGACACATGATACAGGTCGAGCAACGCATCAAAGGGACAATATTTATTTTTTTATTTTGCGTATTTTTACCCCGTCGATGCGATGGTTTGCATGAGCGATTTGCAATTAAGACTGGAAAATACATGGAGGCGGTAACCTATATTGACAAGGAATGCTTCATAACCTCGTTAATAGGGGGCAGTAATTACCACTTTGTGGCCGCTTAATGTGATGATGCAGAGGTGTAGCGAGCCGTTAGTAGATACAAGTAGGATTTAGTAGGTGTTGGTAGATGTTAGTAGCTGTTGGTAGATGTTAGCAGTTGTTGGTAGATGTTAGTAGATGCTGGTAGGTGTAGTAGATGTTAGCAGATGTTGCGTCTTGTTGATACCCTGAACAGCACCTGCTGCTACTGCTGCTGCTGCTGCTGTTACTGTTACTAATACCTCTATTACACTACAACTGAAACTGTTATAATTATCTCTACTACAGCTACTACTAATACTGCTACTGTTATTATTACTAATACTACAGATATTAACACTGCTACTATTAATCCTAATACTTTTACCACTTCTACTATCATTACTGCTACGATACCATCCACGATTATCAATAATATAACTACTACTGTAGTTATTTTATTTTATTGACTCGTTGTTGCCTCCCTGTCAGGTATTCTCTGATCCATTGCAGTGCCCTTCCTGTTATACGCACCTGATCCTCTAGCTTCTGCACTAATCTCATGTGAGGAACTGTGTCAAAGGCCATCTTGCAGTCCAAGAAGATGCAGTCAACCCACCCCTCTCTCTCGTGTCTTACATCTGTTACTTTATCATTAAACTCCAGAAGGTTGAATCTATGAATCGGTGCTGGTTGGCGTTTATACTCTTGTTCCGTTCCAGGTGCTCCACCACTCTCCTCCTGATAATCTTCTCCGTGATTTTGCATACTATACACGTCAATGACACTGGTCTATAGTTTAGTGCCTCTTTTCTGTCTCTTTTAAAAATGGGAACTACATTTGCCGTCTTCCATACCTCATGTAGTTACCCAGTTTCAAGGGGTGTATTGAAGATTGTGGTTAGTGGCACACCCAGCATTTCTGCTCCCTCTAAAAGGCAATGGGACCTTTCCGGTCACATTGTCTTTGAGGTATCAATGTCCCTTAGCAGCTTCTTCACCTCCTCCTCAGTTGTATGTATGTCATCCAACACTTGTTGGTATATTCCTTGTTGGTGCCCCCCTCTGTTCTGTCCTCCCAGAGGCCTTCCTGTTTCCACTGTAAATACTTCCTTAAATCTCATATTGAGCTCCTCACATACCTCTTGATCGTTTCTTGTGAGTTCCCCATCCTCTTTCCTCAGCCTGATCACCTGTGTGTGACTGTGCGTGCATGCGTGCGTTTGAGTATCAAGGCTTGCCCCAACCAGTATCAGGTATAATTCCGACATTAAACCCAGCCTAGGCGTTACTCACAACCAATACAATCTGTCGAGTTTTCTCATTTGCTCATCAGTATTAATTACACCGGGAAATGAAGCAAGTGCTTCCTGCGTGGAACTGCCGTAACAAACTGAGGGTGAACACCCAGCACGTACTGGGATAATGTCCAGTGTAATAATGAGGCCCATTTACTTAACAATACAAGCTATTGTGTATTCTGTGTGGTGCAGTTCAGCTGTGTTGTACGTGGCTCATATCCCTCCCTCCCCCCCTATCTCTCTCTCTCTCTCTCTCTCTCTCTTTACACACACACAAACACACACACACACACACACACACACACACACACACACACACATATATATATATATATAAACTTATGCAGTATTCATGTATGTGTATACACGTAAAGGCACACGAGGCACACGGAGACATTTCGCCCAGCAGACTCAGTCCCTGGTGGATGAAATGTCTTCTCAATAAAATTCTCAGGTGCTGTGTGATCCATACAGGTTTAGTGCTTCTCCACGACAGTAATAATAGGTGGTTTGTAGCTGTAATGAACCTCTCGCAGTCGACGGCCCTGAATTTAACTAATATGTTCCAAGTGAAGTCTGCATGTATGTATATATGTATACAAGTACGTATTCATGTGCGCATGCATGTACGTATGCACGTGTCCGCATATCCCTCTCTCTCACGTGGCTTGCTTTTCAAAGTGGAACGGTCATGGGTGGAGTGGACTCACTATTTATACAGAGGCAATTAAACCTCGCTCTAATATTGACCTCTGAGGGTCCGCAAACCCAATATTTTCACCCGTACAAATTTAGACTAAAATAAGTACAGTAATATTTCCTCCTATAATAGCTTGGCCATCATAGGCAAGTTGGTCAGTATTACTGGATGCTGCACTCACTGTTTATTGAAATATTTACCGTAGTTATCTTCATCATCACCATCATTATTATTTATATATATTTATTGTCGTTATCACTACCCACACACACACACACACACACACATACACACACACTCATACACACACACACACACACATACACACACAAGCAGACACATACACAGTTCCACACAAGAGATCAGTGTAAAAACTGAAGGACAAAGCAGGGATAACAAGGAAGGCACTACAATGGATCACGGAATACTTGTCAGGAAGACAGCAGGGAGTCATGGTACGTGGCGAGGTGTCAGAGTGGGCACCTGTGACTAGCGGGGTCCCACAGGGGTCAGTCCTAGGACCAGTGCTGTTTCTGGTATTTGTGAACGACATGACGGAAGGAATAGACTCCGATGTTTACCTGTTTGCAGATGACGTAAAGTTGATGAGAAGAATTCATTCGATCAAAGACCAGGCAGAACTACAAAGGGATCTGGACAGGCTGCAGACCTGGTCCAGCAATTGGCTCCTGGAGTTAAACCCCACCAAGTGCAAAGTCATGAAGATTGGTGAAGGGCAAAGAAGACCGCAGACGGAGTACAGTCTAGGGGGCCAGACACTACAAACCTCACTCAAGGAAAAAGATCTTGGGGTGAGTATAACACCAGGCACATCTCCTGAAGCGCACATCAACCAAATAACTGCTGCAGCATATGGGCGCCTAGCAAACCTCAGAACAGCATTCCGACATCTTAATAAGGAATCATTCAGGACCCTGTACACCGTGTACGTTAGGCCCATATTGGAGTATGAGGCACCAGTTTGGAACCCACCCCTAGCCAAGCACGTGAAGAAACTAGAGAAAGTGCAAAGGTTTGCTAGGGGTATGTCCTACGAGGAGAGGTTAAGGGAAATCGACCTGACGACACTGGAGAACAGGAGAGATAGAGGGCACATGATAACGAAATTCAAAATAATGAGAGGAATTGGCAAGGCGGACAAAGACAGGATGTTCCAGAGATGAGACACAGCAACAAGGGGACACAGTTGGAAGTTGAAGACACAGATGAATCATAGGGATGTTAGGAAGTATTTCTTCAGCCACAGAGTAATCAGGAAGTGGAATAGTTTGGGAAGCGATGTAGTGGAGGCAGGATCCATACATAGCTTTAAGCAGAGGTATGATAAAGCTCACGGTTCAGGGAGAGTGACCTAGCGACCAGTGAAGAGGCGGGGCCAGGAGCTAGGACTCGACCCCTGCAACGTCAATTAGGTGAGTACACACACACACACACACACACACACACACACACACACACACACACACACACACACGTGGGCACACAAGGCTCCGAGAATCCTCGTGTTTTTAAGGGTGCAGTAGCTGCTAACAGTAATCAGTGGTAGTGACATCGTCAGTGAGCAATAATACGAGTGATAACTAAAGTTATTAGTTAGAAAAAGTCGTGAGAAAGCCTGAAATTATCCATTATCCAAAATTATCCAAACGTTTTGGTCTACTAGGCAGCGGTAGGCCTGAAGCAGTGACGTCACGACAAGTTGTGTGCCATTATACATATAAAGTGAAGTGTATATAATGTGAAGTGTATACTATCATAAGTGAAAAGTGAAATCGCGTGAGGAACAAGGGATGTATGAGCACATGTGGTTATAATCATCACGGATGAAGGATCTCCAAAATAGGGATTTAGGCTAGTACGACGACTACGTCATCAGCATCTGGCAACTTGGCACGACCGTTGCCAGCGCAAGTATCACCTATATTGTGCTTTGCATGTCGCAGGCTTGGCTTGGCTTGACCTTGCATCGCTGTTAGATACTGGTCACTCACTCCTGCAAGCTATTACAGTAGTTATTAGTAGTAAGAACACTTAGGAAATCCTCTCTAAACGTGAACAAGGAATAGGATAATAACAGCAATAATTGATCCTTAAATCCAGAAAGGACAATAAGTGAAGAGTGTAGCATTTCTAGGAAAGACAAAACAGAGAGGTATAACGGATCTACCCCCCCTAACCATCCCTCCCTAACACACACACACAAGGGCAGACACTTATTGAAGCTTTAGACCCTAGTAGCAATTATCGCTTTTTGTAACCCAGAATTACTGGTATGTATTAACAGTATCTCCCCGCATACGTCCCCCATACACACATACACACACACACATACACACACACATACACACACACACACACACACACACACTCGATCGAAGGCCAGGCAGAACTACAAAGGGATCTGGACAGGCTGCAGACCTGGTCCAGCAATTGGCTCCTGGAGTTCAATCCCACCAAGTGCAAAGTCATGAAGATTGGGGAAGGGCAAAGAAGACCGCAGACGGAGTACAGTCTAGGGGGCCAGAGACTACAAACCTCACTCAAGGAAAAAGATCTTGGGGTGAGTATAACACACACATCAACCAAATAACTGCTGCAGCATATGGGCGCCTAGCAAACCTCAGAACAGCATTCCGACATCTTAATAAGGAATCATTCAGGACCCTGTACACCGTGTATGTTAGGCCCATATTGGAGTATGCGGCACCAGTTTGGAACCCACACCTAGCCAAGCACGTAAAGAAACTAGAGAAAGTGCAAAGGTTTGCAACAAGACTAGTCCCAGAGCTAAGAGGTATGTCCTACGAGGAGAGGTTAAGGGAAATCAACCTGACGACACTGGAGGACAGGAGAGATAGGGGGGACATGATAACGACATACAAAATACTGAGAGGAATTGACAAGGTGGACAAAGACAGGATGTTCCTGAGATTGGACACAGTAACAAGGGGACACAGTTGGAAGTTGAAGACACAGATGAATCACAGGGATGTTAGGAAGTATTTCTTCAGCCACAGAGTAGTCAGTAAGTGGAACAGTTTGGGAAGCGATGTAGTGGAGGCAGGAGGTATGATAAAGCTCACGGCTCAGGGAGAGCGGGGCCTGGAGCTCGGACTCGACCCCCGCAACCTCAACTAGGTGAGTACACACTAGCGTGGGTCCGTGGGGTGAAGACGTGGGTAACAAGGCTCCGAGATCCTTAGCGTTGTATGGCGTGCAATAACAGCTAGCAGTAATCAGTGGTAGTGGAACGTCAGTGAACAATACTACGAGTGATAATTAAAGTTATTAGTTAAAGAAAGTGAGAGGAAAGCTGAAATCAAAATATTTCAAAGCGCAAACCGTTGGGGGTCTTAGGCGCTGTTGCCACATTGGTAGTGGTAGGCCTGAAGAAGTGACGTCACGACAAGTTGTGTGCCATTATACATATAAAGTGAAGTGTATATAATGTGAAGTGTATACTATCATCAGTGAAGAGTGAAATCGCGTGAGGAAGCGGGATGTATGAGAATATATGGTTATAATCATCACAGGTGAAGGATCTCCAAAATATTGATTTAAGGCCTACGTACGACGACTTCGTCATCAGCAGCTGGCAACTGTCACCGCAAGTTTATTCGCCTATTTGTGGTTTGCATGTTGACGGCCCTGGCTGGCCTTGCATACTGTTTGATACTGGTCACTCACTCCTGCAAGCTATTACCAGTATTAGAATAGAAATAGCATAAGACATAGAGAATATAGTGTTGACGAGTGTGAGAAGGTAGGTGGGACAAGCTTTTAAGGGCAACATTGTAAGACGGTGCTAGGGTTAGGTCCCAGGAGGGTTGTGTCAGGTCACAAGAAGTTGCGGCCAGTCATTACACCGCACAAGACTCTCTCACACACACACACACACACTCACACACACACACATGCACACACGCACACAGGCAGTGTTACTACCGGTAGTTAATAGCAGTAAGAATACTTAGGAAGCTAGGAAGTCCTCTCTCAATGTGAACAAGGAAAACGATAATAACCAGCAACAATTAATATGTAAATCCAGAAAGGGCAATAAGTGGAGAGAGTAGATAATTGGGAAAGATAAATGAGACTAAATTTGTGCCTACACGACGGATCTTTCAACCACACAACCTACCCCCCCTAACCCTCCCTCCCTCACACACAAGCACACACACACAAGGGTAGACACTCACACACTCACACACACACACACACACACACACACACACACACACACACACACACACACACACACACACACACACACACACACACACACACACACACATACATACACACACACACAGCGAGCAGGCTAGTCACGCCGTCGGTGCTCCGGGGATTTAAGTGTTTTTGAGGGCTACAAGTGTTCTGCAAGGGTTGCTAAGTGTGTCAGGGTAGTCAACAATCCTAGAAGTGTTTTTTTAATTGCCTGAGCCACACAAGTGTGGGGAGAGCCACAATTTTGAAAGTGATCTGGAAAATAAAAGCGTTGTGGCGCAGGCTAGTGTGAAGGCGGCGTTGCCAAGTGTCACCCAAGATTTTAATAAAGTGAAACAATAGTGTGACCAGTGAAAGAAATACAGTGAATAGGGTACATTATTAAAGAGAAGAAATTGAGGTGGATCTACGCCAGGACGTACATCGAGCTGGATCTACTCCAGGACGTCACATCGACCTGGACAATCTACACTGCTACAGCTGCACTACAAGTACTGTATCACCTATGAGTGGTTGTTTGGGTGTGGGGTCCAGGTTCCAATTTAACCGCCAAGCTGAATGTGAATGGTCTAACTCTCATAGCACGATAAAGAATAGGCACTCAAGTATTCAATAAGGTTTAGCAAATGGTAATCCATTGAACAAGGCGATTAACTCACTATAAGCAGGTGATATAGGCAACACTGCAAGGGAGTCAGGTCACATAGGTTGTGGACACAAGGACAACTGAGAATCTACATTACACTCCAAGCACAAGCCACCTACTTTTCAGACACATAATAAACCCACACATAATTCGACACATAATTACACACACACACACACACACACACACACACACACACACACACACACACACACACACACACACACACATACACACACACATACACACACACACACCCACATACACACACACACACCCACACACACACACACACACACACACACACACACACACACACACACACACACACACACACACACATACACACACCCACATACACACACACACACACACACACACACACACACACACACACACACACCCCTTGGGGCCAGTGACCATGTGGTTTTAAGCTTCGAATACACAGTAGAGCTACAAGTGGAGGGAGAAGCAGGAAGGCCAGGACGAATGAAGCCAAACTACAAGAAAGGGGACTATACAGGAATGAGGAACTACCTGAACGGGGTTCAGTGGGACAGAGAACTGGCAGGGAAGCCAGTTAATGAGATGATGGAATATGTAGCAACAAAATGCAAGGAGGCTGAGGAGAGGTTTGTACCCAAGGGTAACAGGAGTAATGAAAAAGCCAGGATGAGCCCATGGTTTACCCAAAGGTGCAGGGAGGCAAAAACCAAGTGTGCTAGGGAATGGAAGAAATATAGAAGGCAAAGGACCCAGGAGAATAAGGAGAACAGTCGTAGAGCCAGAAACGAATATGCACAGATAAGAAGGGAGGCCCAAAGACAATATGAAAATGACATAGCAGCGAAAGCCAAATCTGACCCGAAACTGTTGTACAGCCACATCAGGAGGAAAACAACAGTCAAGGACCAGGTAATCAGGCTAAGGAAGGAAGGAGGAGAGACAACAGGAAATGACCGTGAAGTATGTGAAGAACTCAACAAGAGATTCAAAGAAGTGTTCACAGAGGAGACAGAAGGGACTCCAGAAAGACGGAGAGGTGGGGTACACCACCAAGTGCTGGACACAGTGCACACAACCGAGGAAGAAGTGAAGAGGCTTCTGAGTGAGCCAAATACCTCAAAGGCAATGGGGCCAGATAACATCTCCCCATGGGTATTGAGAGAGGGAGCAGAGGCGCTATGTGTACCCCTTACAACAATATTCAATACATCTATCGAAACAGGGAGATTGCCTGAGGCATGGAAGACAGCAAATGTAGTCCCAATCTTTAAAAAAGGAGACAGACATGAAGCATTAAACTACAGACCAGTGTCACTGACATGTATAGTATGCAAAATCATGGAGAAGATTATCAGGAGAAGAGTGGTGGAACACCTAGAAAGGAATGATCTCATCAACAGCAGCCAGCATGGTTTCAGGGACGGGAAATCCTGTGTCACAAACCTACTGGAGTTCTATGACATGGTGACAGCAGTAAGACAAGAGAGAGAGGGGTGGGTGGATTGCATTTTCTTGGACTGCAAGAAGGCGTTTGACACAGTTCCACACAAGAGATTGGTGCAAAAACTGGAGGACCAAGCAGGGATAACAGGGAAGGCACTACAATGGATCAGGGAATACTTGTCAGGAAGACAGCAGCGAGTCATGGTACGTGGCGAGGTGTCAGAGTGGGCACCTGTGACCAGCGGGGTCCCGCAGGGGTCAGTCCTAGGACCAGTGCTGTTTCTGGTATTTGTGAACGACATGACGGAAGGAATAGACTCTGAGGTGTCCCTGTTTGCAGATGACGTGAAGTTGATGAGAAGAATACACTCGATCGAAGACCAGGCAGAACTACAAAGGGATCTGGACAGGCTGCAGACCTGGTCCAGCAATTGGCTCCTGGAGTTCAATCCCACCAAGTGCAAAGTCATGAAGATTGGGGAAGGGCAAAGAAGGCCGCAGACGGAGTACAGTCTAGGGGGTCAGAGACTACAAACCTCACTCAAGGAAAAAGATCTTGGGGTGAGTATAACACCAGGCACATCTCCTGAAGCGCACATCAACCAAATAACTGCTGCAGCATATGGGCGCCTAGCAAACCTCAGAACAGCATTCCGACATCTTAATAAGGAATCGTTCAGGACCCTGTACACCGTATACGTTAGGCCCATATTGGAGTATGCGGCACCAGTTTGGAACACACACCTAGCCAAGCACGTAAAGAAACTAGAGAAAGTGCAAAGGTTTGCAACAAGACTAGTCCCAGAGCTAAGAGGTATGTCCTACGAGGAGAGGTTAAGGGAAATCAACCTGACGACACTGGAGGACAGGAGAGATAGGGGGGACATGATAACGACATACAAAATACTGAGAGGAATTGACAAGGTGGACAAAGACAGGATGTTCCAGAAATTGGACACAGTAACAAGGGGACACAGTTGGAAGCTGAAGTCACAGATGAATCACAGGGATGTTAGGAAGTATTTCTTCAGCCACAGAGTAGTCAGTAAGTGGAATAGTTTGGGAAGCGATGTAGTGGAGGCAGGATCCATACATAGCTTTAAGCAGAGGTATGATAAAGCTCACGGCTCAGGGAGAGTGACCTAGTAGCGATCAGTGAAGAGGCGGGGCCAGGAGCTCGGACTCGACCCCCGCAACCTCAACTAGGTGAGTACAACTAGGTGAGTACACACACACACACACACACACACACACTGTAAGTGCGGTAAGTCCCAGGAGGTTGGTCAGGTCACAAGAAGGTGTGGGCAGCCAAGGACCACTGAGACTTACCTTAAACGCACAAGCCACCTACCTTTCAGTACATAATAAACCCACACACAATTCCACACACAATTACACACAAAATTACACACACACACACACACACACACACACACACACACACACACACACACACACACACACACACACACACACACACACACACACACACAAATCCACACACACACACACACCCCCCACACCACCCACATCTCACTACAACCCCAGAACCAACCCCACCCACGATCACCCTCCCCTCCCCCGTTCACCCCAAACCCTCCCCACCCCTCCCCACTCAGCTCCCAAATAGCCACAGTTCCTCCACTACTTCCCCCCCCACACTCTGACACACACACTACTAACCTAACATACAGAACTACATAGGTTTCCCACTCTGAGGCAATCAGGATAAAACAAAAATGGGTTGCCAGAGAGCAACAAGAAAAACCAAGGGACAGGAGGAGGAAAATGCAAAGGAAGATTGGGCAGCAGAGCTCATAAAAAGGGATCATGAATGGGAAAAGAAACTAGAAGAACTTAGCATGAGAATGGAAGAGAGGATAGATATGGAAAGCAGGAAGTGGGAGGTGGATGTCAAAGCAGCAGAAGCTAGGATACAGAGTTTAGAAGAGGAACTGAAAAATCTGAAACAGCCTAAAGAACTAAAGAACATTTTGGGATTGACAACAGAGACTGCTACCTCAGCCACAAATAAGGGGACTGTAGGGAAAGAAGGGGCACAACTGCATGGAGATGCTCTATCAGAGGAGACTGTAGCAAATGAAAGAGCTAAGCTTTATGTGGAGGCCCTAACAGACAACAACAGAGCCCAAGGAAAGCCGAGAAGGGAAAATGACAGGCCACTGAGCCCAAGTACATTAGCCAGTGAAACTGATGAAAGGAAAGCTGCAGTGGAGGAAACCAAATTAAATGAGGGGATACACAGGGATATGCAGTGGGAGAATAAAAGAGGGAGGTCAGTCTTTGTGTATGGGCTCCAGGAAGTCGAAGGGGAAACATATGAAGCAAGAAAAGAAGGAGAAAAAAAAGCAATTGAAAGCATCATGAAAGCAATAGGAGAAGACGATATGACCCAGCTGGAAAATTTTCGGAGAATAGGGGGGTTTGTAAAAAAAAGAACCCGGCCAGTGAGAGTGACCTTCAAGGCAGAAGCGACTCGGACCAGGATACTGCAGGAGAAAGCACGATTAAGGGACATGACGGCATACAGGAGGGTGTATCTCGACCGCGACTGAACACAAGAAGAAAGGAAGAAACTGAGAGAGATGGTACAAAGGCGAAAGGAGGAAAGAGAGGGGATGGAGAAGACAGACAGGAGATCCCAGACCCAGGAAGAAGATCTAATACAGCCTCCCTCACAACTTTCTATAGAAGCCTCCCAACCAGGTCAACCCCAGTGCAACCAAACACTCTAAATCAAAACACCCATGCCACATCCAATGCCCCCACCCACTACATTACAAACTTCACCCCCACAGCAACAACCCATAGTTCCTTACCAGGTCTCCCACTTCCCCAACCCCAATATACTTCCCAGACCACAGTCTTAGAAAAGAAGTTGAAGGTGTGGTATACAAATGCAGATGGAATAACAAACAAGTATGAGGAGTGGCACGAAAGAATCAAAGAGACATCCCCAGACATAATAGCACTCACAGAAACAAAACTCACCAGAATAATAACAGATTCAATCTTTCCATCCGGATATCAAATCTTCAGGAAAGACAGAGGGAGGAGAGGGGGAGGAGGAGTTGCACTGCTCATTAAAAACCAGTGGGGTTTTGAGAAAATGGAAGGAATGGATGGCATGGGCGAAAGGGACTACTTAGTAGGAACAATCCAGTCTGAGGGACATAAGGTGATAATTGCAGTAATGTACAACCCACCACAGAACCGCAGCAGGCCAAGAGAAGAATACGATGAGAGCAACAGAGCAATGATCAACACACTAGCCGAGGTGGCCAGGAGAGCACACATGGGGGGAGCAAAGTTACTAGTTATGGGTGATTTCAATCACAAGGAGATTGACTGGGAAAACCTGGAGCCCCATGGGGGTCCCGAAACATGGAGAGCCAAGATGATGGATGTGGTACTGGAGAACCTCATGCATCAACATGTTAGAGACACTACCAGAGAGAGAGGAGAGGATGAACCAGCAAGGTTGGACCTTGTATTCACCATGAGTAGTTCGGACATCGAGGGTATCATGTATGAAAGGCCCCTGGGAGCTAGTGATCATGTGGTTCTGTGCTTCGACTACATAGTTGAGCTCCAAGTGGAGAGAGTAGCAGGAATAGGCTGGGAAAAACCAAACTACAAAAGGGGGAACTACTCAGGCATGAAGAACTTCCTTCAAGACATTCAGTGGGAGAGAGAACTGACAGGAAAACCAGTACAAGAAATGATGGACTATGTAGCAACAAAATGCAAGGAGGCAGAGGAGAGGTTTGTTCCCAAGGGAAACAGAAATAATGGGAAGAACAGAACGAGTCCTTGGTTCACCCAAAGGTGTAGGGAGGCAAAAACTAGGTGTACTAGAGAATGGAAAAGGTTGAACATTAAAATGGTATAAAATACCGACAGGTTGTTAGGTAAGACACATATGCAACAGTTAGGTATCTTTATTATGAAACGTTTCGCCTACACAGTAGGCTTCTTCAGTCAAGTACAGAAAAGTTGATAGAAGCAGAAGATACTTGAAGACGATGTAATCAGTCCATCACCCTTAAAGTTTTGAGGTGGTCAGTCCCTCAGTCTGGAGAAGAGCATTGTTCCATAGTATGAAACAATATGGAGAAGAAGTGACAGGATGGAGCTTTTATAGCGCCAGGAGGTGAGACGTAGGCCACTAGGAGAGGTAAGAACTCAGATGTTGAAAGGTTAGGTCCCTCTCAAACCCAGCCCCTCTCACTAGTGGAAGTTGTCGAAGTTGATTGCAGGTCTGTACCAAGATACCCTTGTGTTGCAGTGTCTGACAGATTGAACATTAAAATGGTATAAAATACCGACAGGTTGTTAGGTAAGACACATATGCAACAGTTAGGTATCTTTATTATGAAACGTTTCGCCTACACAGTAGGCTTCTTCAGTCAAGTACAGAAAAGTTGATAGAAGCAGAAGATACTTGAAGACGATGTAATCAGTCCATCACCCTTAAAGTTTTGAGGTGGTCAGTCCCTCAGTCTGGAGAAGAGCATTGTTCCATAGTATGAAACAATATGGAGAAGAAGTGACAGGATGGAGCTTTTATAGCGCCAGGAGGTGAGACGTAGGCCACTAGGAGAGGTAAGAACTCAGATGTTGAAAGGTTAGGTCCCTCTCAAACCCAGCCCCTCTCACTAGTGGAAGTTGTCGAAGTTGATTGCAGGTCTGTACCAAGATACCCTTGTGTTGCAGTGTCTGACAGATTGAACATTAAAATGGTATAAAATACCGACAGGTTGTTAGGTAAGACACATATGCAACAGTTAGGTATCTTTATTATGAAACGTTTCGCCTACTCAGTAGGCTTCTTCAGTCAAGTACAGAAAAGTTGATAGAAGCAGAAGATACTTGAAGACGATGAAATCAGTCCATCACCCTTAAAGTTTTGAGGTGGTCAGTCCCTCAGTCTGGAGAAGAGCATTGTTCCATAGTATGAAACAATATGGAGAAGAAGTGACAGGATGGAGCTTTTATAGCGCCAGGAGGTGAGACGTAGGCCACTAGGAGAGGTAAGAACTCAGATGTTGAAAGGTTAGGTCCCTCTCAAACCCAGCCCCTCTCACTAGTGGAAGTTGTCGAAGTTGATTGCAGGTCTGTACCAAGATACCCTTGTGTTGCAGTGTCTGACAGATTGAACATTAAAATGGTATAAAATACCGACAGGTTGTTAGGTAAGACACATATGCAACAGTTAGGTATCTTTATTATGAAACGTTTCGCCTACACAGTAGGCTTCTTCAGTCAAGTACAAAAAAGTTGATAGAAGCAGAAGATACTTGAAGACGATGTAATCAGTCCATCACCCTTAAAGTTTTGAGGTGGTCAGTCCCTCAGTCTGGAGAAGAGCATTGTTCCATAGTATGAAACAATATGGAGAAGAAGTGACAGGATGGAGCTTTTATAGCGCCAGGAGGTGAGACGTAGGCCACTAGGAGAGGTAAGAACTCAGATGTTGAAAGGTTAGGTCCCTCTCAAACCCAGCCCCTCTCACTAGTGGAAGTTGTCGAAGTTGATTGCAGGTCTGTACCAAGATACCCTTGTGTTGCAGTGTCTGACAGATTGAACATTAAAATGGTATAAAATACCGACAGGTTGTTAGGTAAGACACATATGCAACAGTTAGGTATCTTTATTATGAAACGTTTCGCCTACACAGTAGGCTTCTTCAGTCAAGTACAGAAAAGTTGATAGAAGCAGAAGATACTTGAAGACGATGTAATCAGTCCATCACCCTTAAAGTTTTGAGGTGGTCAGTCCCTCAGGTTTGAGAGGGACCTAACCTTTCAACATCTGAGTTCTTACCTCTCCTAGTGGCCTACGTCTCACCTCCTGGCGCTATAAAAGCTCCATCCTGTCACTTCTTCTCCATATTGTTTCATACTATGGAACAATGCTCTTCTCCAGACTGAGGGACTGACCACCTCAAAACTTTAAGGGTGATGGACTGATTACATCGTCTTCAAGTATCTTCTGCTTCTATCAACTTTTCTGTACTTGACTGAAGAAGCCTACTGTGTAGGCGAAACGTTTCATAATAAAGATACCTAACTGTTGCATATGTGTCTTACCTAACAACCTGTCGGTATTTTATACCATTTTAATGTTCAATCTGTCAGACACTGCAACACAAGGGTATCTTGGTACAGACCTGCAATCAACTTCGACAACTTCCACTAGTGAGAGGGGCTGGGTTTGAGAGGGACCTAACCTTTCAACATCTGAGTTCTTACCTCTCCTAGTGGCCTACGTCTCACCTCCTGGCGCTATAAAAGCTCCATCCTGTCACTTCTTCTCCATATTGTTTCATACTATGGAACAATGCTCTTCTCCAGACTGAGGGACTGACCACCTCAAAACTTTAAGGGTGATGGACTGATTACATCGTCTTCAAGTATCTTCTGCTTCTATCAACTTTTCTGTACTTGACTGAAGAAGCCTACTGTGTAGGCGAAACGTTTCATAATAAAGATACCTAACTGTTGCATATGTGTCTTACCTAACAACCTGTCGGTATTTTATACCATTTTAATGTTCAATCTGTCAGACACTGCAACACAAGGGTATCTTGGTACAGACCTGCAATCAACTTCGACAACTTCCACTAGTGAGAGGGGCTGGGTTTGAGAGGGACCTAACCTTTCAACATCTGAGTTCTTACCTCTCCTAGTGGCCTACGTCTCACCTCCTGGCGCTATAAAAGCTCCATCCTGTCACTTCTTCTCCATATTGTTTCATACTATGGAACAATGCTCTTCTCCAGACTGAGGGACTGACCACCTCAAAACTTTAAGGGTGATGGACTGATTACATCGTCTTCAAGTATCTTCTGCTTCTATCAACTTTTCTGTACTTGACTGAAGAAGCCTACTGTGTAGGCGAAACGTTTCATAATAAAGATACCTAACTGTTGCATATGTGTCTTACCTAACAATGGAAAAGGTACAGAAGACAGAGAACTCAGGAAAATAAAGAAATCAGCCGAAGAGCCAAAAACGAATATGCACAGATAAGAAGGGAGGTTCAGAGACAATATGAAAATGACATAGCATCAAAAGTAAAGACTGACCCGAAGCTGTTGTACAGCCACATCAGGAGGAAAACAACAGTCAAGGACCAGGTAATCAGACTGAGGAAGGGTGATGGGGAATTCACAAGAAACGACCGAGAGGTATGTCAGGAGCTCAACACAAGATTTAAAGAGGTATTTACAGTGGAAACCAGTAGGACTCCAAGAAATCAGAACAGGAGGGCACACCAGCAAGTGCTGGATGAGGTACATATAACCAAGGAGGAGGTGAAGAAGCTGCTATGCGAACTTGACACCTCAAAGGCGGTGGGACCAGATAACATCTCTCCATGGGTCCTTAAAGAGGGAGCAGAGATATTGTGTGAGCCATTAACAAAGATCTTCAACACATCATTTGAAACTGGGCAACTCCCTGAGGTATGGAAAATGGCAAATGTAGTCCCAATTTTTAAAAAGGGAGACAGACATGAGGCACTAAACTACAGACCTGTATCTCTAACGTGTAT
>NC_091313.1:23130573-23208073 GCF_038502225.1 Cherax quadricarinatus
CGCACGTAAAAGGGAGGGCACTGCAATGGATAAGAGAATACCTGACAGGGAGGCAGCAACGAGTCATGGTACGTGAAGAGGTATCACAGTGGGCGCCTGTTACGAGCGGGGTCCCACAGGGGTCAGTTCTAGGACCAGTGCTATTTTTGATATATGTGAACGACATGATGGAAGGAATAGACTCTGAAGTGTCCCTGTTCGCAGATGACGTGAAGTTGATGAGAAGAATTAAATCGGACGATGATGAGGCAGGACTGCAAAGAGACCTGGACAGGCTGGACATGTGGTCCAGCAACTGGCTTCTCGAATTCAATCCAGCCAAATGCAAAGTCATGAAGATTGGGGAGGGGCAAAGAAGACCGCAGACAGAATATAGGCTAGGTGGACAAAGACTACAGACCTCACTCAGGGAGAAAGACCTTGGGGTGACCATAACACCGAGCACATCACCGGAGGCACACATCACCCAAATAACCGCTGCAGCATACGGGCGCCTGGCAAACCTGAGAATAGCGTTCCGATACCTTAATAAGGAATCGTTCAAGACACTGTACATTGTGTATGTTAGGCCCATACTGGAGTATCCAGCACCAGTCTGGAACCCACACCTGGTCAAGCACGTCAAGAAGTTAGAGAAAGTACAAAGGTTTGCAACAAGGCTAGTCCCAGAGCTCAAGGGAATGTCGTACGAGGAAAGGTTGAGGGAAATCGGACTGACGACTCTGGAGGACAGAAGGGTCAGTGGAGACATGATAACGACATACAAGATACTACGGGGAATAGACAAGGTGGACAGAGATAGGATGTTCCAGAGAGGGGACACAGGGACAAGGGGTCACAACTGGAAACTGAAGACTCAGACGAGTCACAGGGACGTTAGGAAATATTTCTTCAGTCATAGAGTTGTCAGCAAGTGTAATAGCCTAGCAAGTGAAGTAGTGGAGGCAGGAACCATACATAGTTTTAAGAAGAGGTATGACAAAGGTCAGGAAGCAGAGAGATAGAGAGGATCTAGTAGCGATCAGTGAAGAGGCGGGGCCAGGAGCTGAGTCTCGACCCCTGCAACCACAATTAGGTGAGTACACATGCCTTTGCTGACAAAGGCGCTTCCCGTGATCATATTTGCTTGGACTTCCTCTTTTCTGCAACATTGCAAACTCCTGATAACGTGTTGATTGCAACATGAAAGGCCTACCTGGAGTTTACCTGGAGGGAGTTCCGGGGGTCAACGCCCCCGCGGCCCGGTCTGTGACCAGGCCTCCTGGTGGATCAGAGCCTGATCAACCAGGCTGTTGCTGCTGGCTGCACGCAAACCAACGTACGAGCCACAGCCCGGCTGGTCAGGAACCGACTTTAGGTGCTTGTCCAGTGCCAGCTTGAAGACTGCCAGGGGTCTGTTGGTAATCCCCCTTATGTATGCTGAGAGGCAGTTGAACAGTCTCGGCCCCCTGACACTTATTCAACGTATTTTTACGTAGTTTTTGCTTATGTTTTTCTCTGCAACACAACAGTAATGGAACATATATATTAACATTATTTTAAATATAACTTTCTCCATATTCATAAATAATAATTTCTGCATGTACTCCTTAAAATTCACTTAATAGAAATCAGAAAATTTAATTTATATTCCGTGAAACCAGCCCGAGGGGGCGTTGACCCCCTGAACACCCTCCAGGTATTAATACTGAGCATATACCGTCTTGATGCTGAGCATAGATAAGAATTTAATTATCGACTCATTAATACCAACAATGACACAGCAACAAGGGGTCTCAACTAGAAATTGAAAATTCAAATGAGTCATAGAGATGTTAGAAAGCATTTCTTCAGTCATAGAGTTGTCAAGAAGTGGAGTCATCTGGAGAAAGATGTAGTGGAGGCAGGATCCATACATAGATTTAAGGAGAGGTATGATAAAACTCTTGGAGCAGGGAGAGAGTGGACTTAATAATACACCAGAACAATAGGCGAGACCAGGAGCTACGCATCGACCCGTGCGAGCATAAATAGGTGAGTACACACACACACACACACACACCAACTCTGCATAAACACTCATATATCAGCAAGGCTGTGTGCCAAGATCCTCATATTTTGCCACCAAGTTATGTCTGCTGTCACCTATACAACAAGTCTTTTATCATATAAACAGAACACTCCGTAATGTCTTATTTCTTAGAGCACAACAACTCATGTTATGGATGTGCATGTCTTTAAGACATAAGGCTCGGCTCTTCATATATATATATATATATATATATATATATATATATATATATATATATATATATACATACATATATATATATATATATAAGACTGTTGAGTAGACTTCAGGATGTACATGTTTATAGAGGGGCCACAGATATATCAGATCACTTTCTAGTTGTAGCTACACTGAGAGTAAAAGGTAGATGGGATACAAGGAGAATAGAAGCATCAGGGAAGAGAGAGGTGAAGGTTTATAAACTAAAAGAGGAGGCAGTTAGGGTAAGATATAAACAGCTATTGGAGGATAGATGGGCTAATGAGAGCATAGGCAATGGGGTCGAAGAGGTATGGGGTAGGTTTAAAAATGTAGTGTTAGAGTGTTCAGCAGAAGTTTGTGGTTACAGGAAAGTGGGTGCAGGAGGGAAGAGGAGCGATTGGTGGAATGATGATGTAAAGAGAGTAGTAAGGGAGAAAAAGTTAGCATATGAGAAGTTTTTACAAAGTAGAAGTGATGCAAGGAGGGAAGAGTATATGGAGAAAAAGAGAGAAGTTAAGACAGTGGTGAAGCAATGTAAAAAGAGAGCAAATGAGAGAGTGGGTGAGATGTTATCAACAAATTTTGTTGAAAATAAGAAAAAGTTTTGGAGTGAGATTAACAAGTTAAGAAAGCCTAGAGAACAAATGGATTTGTCAGTTAAAAATAGGAGAGGAGAGTTATTAAATGGAGAGTTAGAGGTATTGGGAAGATGGAAGGAATATTTTGAGGAATTGTTAAATGTTGATGAAGATAGGGAAGCTGTGATTTCGTGTATAGGGCAAGGAGGAATAACATCTTGTAGGAGTGAGGAAGAGCCAGTTGTGAGTGTGGGGGAAGTTCGTGAGGCAGTAGGTAAAATGAAAGGGGGTAAGGCAGCCGGGATTGATGGGATAAAGATAGAAATGTTAAAAGCAGGTGGGGATATAGTTTTGGAGTGGTTGGTGCAATTATTTAATAAATGTATGGAAGAGGGTAAGGTACCTAGGGATTGGCAGAGAGCATGCATAGTTCCTTTGTATAAAGGCAAAGGGGATAAAAGAGAGTGCAAAAATTATAGGGGGATAAGTCTGTTGAGTGTACCTGGTAAAGTGTATGGTAGAGTTATAATTGAAAGAATTAAGAGTAAGACGGAGAATAGGATAGCAGATGAACAAGGAGGCTTTAGGAAAGGTAGGGGGTGTGTGGACCAGGTGTTTACAGTGAAACATATAAGTGAACAGTATTTAGATAAGACTAAAGAGGTCTTTGTGGCATTTATGGATTTGGAAAAGGCGTATGACAGGGTGGATAGGGGGGCAATGTGGCAGATGTTGCAAGTGTATGGTGTAGGAGGTAGGTTACTGAAAGCAGTGAAGAGTTTTTACGAGGATAGTGAGGCTCAAGTTAGAGTATGTAGGAAAGAGGGAAATTTTTTCCCAGTAAAAGTAGGCCTTAGACAAGGATGTGTGATGTCACCTTGGTTGTTTAATATATTTATAGATGGGGTTGTAAGAGAAGTAAATGCGAGGGTCTTGGCAAGAGGCGTGGAGTTAAAAGATAAAGAATCACACACAAAGTGGGAGTTGTCACAGCTGCTCTTTGCTGATGACACTGTGCTCTTGGGAGATTCTGAAGAGAAGTTGCAGAGATTGGTGGATGAATTTGGTAGGGTGTGCAAAAGAAGAAAATTAAAGGTGAATACAGGAAAGAGTAAGGTTATGAGGATAACAAAAAGATTAGGTGATGAAAGATTGAATATCAGATTGGAGGGAGAGAGTATGGAGGAGGTGAACGTATTCCGATATTTGGGAGTGGACGTGTCAGCGGATGGGTCTATGAAAGATGAGGTGAATCATAGAATTGATGAGGGAAAAAGAGTGAGTGGTGCACTTAGGAGTCTGTGGAGACAAAGAACTTTGTCCTTGGAGGCAAAGAGGGGAATGTATGAGAGTATAGTTTTACCAACGCTCTTATATGGGTGTGAAGCGTGGGTGATGAATGTTGCAGCGAGGAGAAGGCTGGAGGCAGTGGAGATGTCATGTCTGAGGGCAATGTGTGGTGTGAATATAATGCAGAGAATTCGTAGTTTGGAAGTTAGGAGGAGGTGCGGGATTACCAAAACTGTTGTCCAGAGGGCTGAGGAAGGGTTGTTGAGGTGGTTCGGACATGTAGAGAGAATGGAGCGAAACAGAATGACTTCAAGAGTGTATCAGTCTGTAGTGGAAGGAAGGCGGGGTAGGGGTCGGCCTAGGAAGGGTTGGAGGGAGGGGGTAAAGGAGGTTTTGTGTGCGAGGGGCTTGGACTTCCAGCAGGCATGCGTGAGCGTGTTTGATAGGAGTGAATGGAGACAAATGGTTTTTAATACTTGACGTGCTGTTGGAGTGTGAGCAAAGTAACATTTATGAAGGGATTCAGGGAAACCGGCAGGCCGGACTTGAGTCCTGGAGATGGGAAGTACAGTGCCTGCACTCTGAAGGAGGGGTGTTAATGTTGCAGTTTAAAAACTGTAGTGTAAAGCACCCTTCTGGCAAGACAGTGATGGAGTGAATGATGGTGAAAGTTTTTCTTTTTCGGGCCACCCTGCCTTGGTGGGAATCGGCCGGTGTGATAATAAAAATAATAAATATATATATATATACCAGTAACAACACTGCGCTAGCCAAGGATTCGAACGTATGTTGTACTGACCCGCCATTGTGAGCGAGAACCACATGACGCCTTATCCCACAGGACCACCCAATACTACAAGAACCAAGCACCCAGTCAAGCTAGGTGTATTACTCTTGGTCCGAGGACATACGGAGGTGTGGGAGCGTTAAAGCTAATTTCATTCACATCCCTGTTTGGTGTACTAGCCTACGAGCAGCATATATATATTATTGTAACCACGAACGACTGGTATTGATCAATAACAACATTGCGCTAGCCAAGGATTCGAACCCATGTTGTACTGGCCTGCCACTGTGAGCGAGAACAACATGAAGCCTTAATCTTGGTTCTTGTAGGATTCGGTGGTCCTGTGGGTTAAGGCGTCATGTGGTTCTCGCTTATAGTAGCAGATGTAGTTGTAAAAGTAGTACTAGTAGCAATTACAGCAGCTACACACGTCCTGTGTGTGTCTGTGTGTACTCACCTAGTTGTGGTTGCAGGGGTCGAATCATAACTCCTGGCCCCGCTTCTTCACTGGTCGCCTGCTCCATGCGCTTTATAATACCTCTTCTTAAAGCTATGTATGGGTCCTGGCTGCACTACATCACGTCCCAGGCTATTCCACTTCCTGACATCTCTGTGACTGAAGAAATGCTTCCTAATGTCCCTGGGATTCATCTTAGTCTTCAAGTTCCACCTGTGATCCCTTGTTACTGTGTCCCATATCTGGAGCATCTAGCCTCTCTCCATCTTGTCGATTCCTCTCAGTATTTCATATGTTGTTATCATATCCTAACTATCTCTCCTGTCTTCCAGTGTCGTGAAGTCGATTTCCCTTAGCCTCTCCTCGTAGAACATAAACCTTAGTCCGGGACTAGTCTTGTTGCAAACCTCACATGCTTGGCTCGGTGAGGGTTCCAAACTAGCGCTGCACACTCCATTATGAGTCTAACGTGCACAGTGTACAGGGTCCTGAATGACTCCTTATTTAGATGTCGGAATGCTGTTCTTAGGTTTGCCAGGCACCCTTATGCTGCAGCAGTTATTTGGTTAATCTGTTCCTCAGGAGATGTGCCTGGTGTAATACTCACCCCTAGATCCTCTTACTTGAGTGAGGTTTGTAGGCTCTGGCCCCCTAGATTGTACTCCGTCTGTGGTCTGCTTTACCCTTCCCCAATCTAAATGACTTTGCGGTGGGGTTGAAGTCCAGGACCCATTTGCTGGACCAGGCCTGCAGCCTGTGTAGATTCCTCTGTAGTTCTGCCTGGTCCTCGTCCGACTGAATTCTTCTCATCAACTTAACATCATCAGCAAACAGGGACACTTCGGAGTCTATTCCTTCCGTCAAGTCGTTTACAAATACCAGAAACAGGACTGATCCCTGTGTGTGTGTGTGTGTGTGTGTGTGTGTGTGTGTGAGCAGTTTTCCAACCAGCTATTACCCTGCCACTTTATTACACTTTCTTATACTAACACTTTATTACACTGTCGTATAAGTGAAATGACTCACTTTCAAGTGTCTCCTCCCCTCTGTCTCTCTTTATTTTATTCTGTTTATCCATTAGTGTACATTAGGCTTTGTTGAATTTTATTTGATATCCCATTTTTATCTGTTGAAGCAGCATGATAACCCATGAGTAGTGCCAAGCTGTGCATGATGATAACCCCAGTGATGATAACTTGTGTGGTAATATCTCGTGTGATGATAACTTGTGTGGTAATATCTCGTGTGATGATAACTTGTGTAATGATGACCTGTGTGGTGATAACCTTTGTGATGATGATCTGTGTGATGATGATCTGTGTGATGATGATCTTTGTGATGATAATCTGTGTGATGATGACCTGTGTGATGATGACCTGTGTGATGATGACCTGTGTGATGATGATCTGTGTGATGATGACCTGTGTGATGATGACCTGTGTGATGATGATCTGTGTGATGATGACCTGTGTGATGATGATCTATGTGATGATGACCTGTGTGATGATGACCTGTGTGATGATGATCTGTGTGATGATGATCTGTGTGATGATGACCTATGTGATGATGATCTGTGTGATGATGACCTGTGTGATGATGACCTGTGTGATGATGACCTGTGTGATGATGATCTGTGTGATGATGACCTGTGTGATGATGACCTGTGTGATGATGATCTGTGTGATGATGACCTGTGTGATGATGACCTGTGCGATGATGACCTGTGTGATAATGACCTGTGTGATGATGACATGTGTGATGATGACCTGTGTTATGATGACCTGTGTGATGATGATCTGTGTGATGACCTGTGTGATGATGATCTGTGTGATGACCTGTGTGATGATCTGTGTGATGATGACATGTGTGATGATGACCTGTGTGATGATGATCTGTATGATGATGACCTGTGTGATGATGATCTGTGTGATGATGACCTGTGTGATGATGACCTGTGTGATGATGATCTGTGTGATGATGACCTGTGTGATGATGATCTGTGTGATGATGACCTGTGTGATGATGACCTGTGTGATGATGACCTCTGTGATGATGACCTGTGTGATGATGACCTGTGTGATGATGATCTGTGTGATGATGATCTGTGTGATGATGATATGTGTGATGATGACCTGTGTGATGATGACCTGTGTGATGATGACCTGTGTGATGATGATCTGTGTGATGATGACTTGTGTGATGATGATATGTGTGATGATGACCTGTGTGATGATGATCTATGTGATGATGACCTGTGTGATGATGACCTGTGTGATGATGATCTGTGTGATGATGACCTGTGTGATGATGATCTGTGTGATGACCTGTGTGATGATGACCTGTGTGATGATGATCTGTGTGATGATGACCTGTGTGATGATGATCTGTGTGATGATGACCTGTGTGATGATGACCTGTGTGATTATGACCTGTGTGATGATGATCTGCGTGATGATGACCTGTGTGATGATGACCTGTGTGATGATGACCTGTGTGATGATGATCTGTGTGATGATGACCTGTGTGATGATGATCTGTGTGATGATGACCTGTGTGATGATGATCTGTGTGATGACCTGTGTGATGATGACCTGTGTGATGATGACCTGTGTGATAATGATCTGTGTGATGATGATTTGTGTGATGATGATCTGTGTGATGATGACCTGTGTGATGATGACCTGTGTGATGATGACCTGTGTGATGATGATCTGTGTGATGATGACCTGTGTGATGATGACCTGTGTGATGATGACCTGTGTGATGATGACCTGTGTGATGATGATCTGTGTGATGAACTGTGTGATGATGACCTGTGTGATGATGACCTGTGTGATGATGACCTGTGTGATGATAGCTCGACCCTTGCAACCATAAATATATTTGCTTAATACACACACAAAAAATATTTTTTTGTTATTTCCACTTAGGTGAGCGGAGTTTCCAAGGAGCGAAGGCGTGATGAAGGCTCGATCCTTCGTACGTTACCAGAAAGAGAAACATGATCCCGGCCTGGTTTCTACGGAAATGAGGTCATCCTCCTACTCAGTGAAGTAAACATCTCTCTCTCTCTCTCTCTCTCTCTCTCTCTCTCTCTCTCTCTCTCTCTTAGTATATTTACCTCTGGCTACTCTTTCATCTCTCTTGTCTCCTCACTTCTGTGATCTTCCTTCTCCGTTTTCCAGCTATTACACGAATGAAAACATGAGAAAGGCAGTGTGTACTGATCTTCCACTTCGAGACAGCGCAGGAGGCAAGTGAAGGAGAGGAAGAGGATGGGGGAGAGGCAGGAATGGAAGAAGAGACCTGCTTTAAATCCCCTTCTCAAGTACCTGCTTAAAATCTCCCACTCAAACATCTGTTTTAAATCCCCCACTCAAACACCTTCTTTAAATCCCCCTCTCAAACACCTGCTGAAAGTCCCCCACTCAAGTATCTGCTTTAAATCAGCCTCTCAAACATGTGCTTCAAATCTCTCACTCAAACACCTGCTTTAAATCCCTTACTCAAATACCTGGCTTAAGTCCCGGGATATTGACTGGTAAAATGTTGATGCTCTTAAATTCCACTCTTGCTAATAGGATTACCAATACAGGAGCTTCGTCGTATGTGTGTGTGTGTGTGTGTGTGTGTGTGTGTGTGTGTGTGTGTGTGTGTGTGTGTGTGTGTGTGTGTGTGTGTGTGTGCGTCTCTGTGTGTGTGTGTGTGTGAAGGAATCTTTCTCCTGGGCCTGTTGATGGTGCTTCTGCTAATGAAAGTGGTGGTGGTGTTAGCAGTGGTGGTGGTGTTAGCAGTGGTGGTGGTGTTAGAAGTGGTGGTGGTGTTAGAAGTGGTGGTGGTGTTAGAAGTGTTGGTGGTGTTAGAAGTGGTGGTGGTGTTAGTAGTGGTGGTGAAGTTAGTAGTGTTGGTGGTGTTAGTAGTGGTGGTGGTGTTAGCAGTGTTGGTGGTGTTAGCAGTGATGGTGGTGTTAGCAGTGGTGGTGGTGTTAGCAGTGGTGGTGGTGTTAGAAGTGGTGGTGGTGTTAGCAGTGGTGGTGGTGTTAGAAGTGGTGGTGGTGTTAGCAGTGGTGGTGGTGTTAGCAGTGGTGGTGGTGTTAGAAGTGGTGGTGGTGTTAGTAGTGTTGGTGGTGCTAGTAGTGTTGGTGGTGTTAGTAGTGGTGGTGGTGTTAGTAGTGGTGGTGGTGTTAGTAGTGGTGGTGGTGTTAGTAGTGGTGGTGGTGTTAGCAGTGGTGGTGGTGTTAGAAGTGGTGGTGGTGTCAGTAGTGGTGGTGGTGTTAGAAGTGTTGGTGGTGTTAGAAGTGGTGGTGGTGTTAGTAGTGGTGGTGGTGTTATTAGTGTTGGTGGTGTTAGTAGTGTTGGTGGTAGTAGTGTTGGTGGTGTTAGTAGTGTTGGTGGTGTTAGTAGTGGTGGTGGTGTTAGTAGTGGTGGTGGTGTTAGTAGTGGTGGTGGTGTTAGTAGTGTTGGTGGTGTTAGTAGTGTTGGTAGTGTTAGTAGTGTTGGTGGTGTTAGTAGTTGTGGTGGTGTTAGTAGTGTTGGTGGTGTTAGTAGTGGTGGTGGTGTTAGCAGTGATGGTGGTGTTAGCAGTGGTGGCGGTGTTAGCAGTGGTGGTGTTAGCAGTGGTGGTGGTGTTAGTAGTGTTGGTGGTGTTAGTAGTGGTGGTGGTGTTAGTAGTTTTGGTGGTGTTAGTAGCTTTGGTGGTGTTAGCAGTGTTGGTGGTGTTAGTAGTGTTGGTGGTGTTAGTAGTGGTGGTGGTGTTAGTAGTGGTGGTGGTGTTAGTAGTGGTGGTGGTGTTAGTAGTGTTGGTGGTGTTAGTAGTGTTGGTGGTGTTAGTAGTGGTGGTGGTGTTAGTAGTGGTGGTGGTGTTAGTAGTGGTGGTGGTGTTAGTAGTGTTGGTGGTGTTAGTAGTGTTGGTAGTGTTAGTAGTGTTGGTGGTGTTAGTAGTGGTGGTGGTGTTAGTAGTGTTGGTGGTGTTAGTAGTGGTGGTGGTGTTAGTAGTGGTGGTGGTGTTAGTAGTGTTGGTGGTGTTAGTAGTGTTGGTGGTGTTAGTAGTGGTGGTGGTGTTAGTAGTGGTGGTGGTGTTAGTAGTGGTGGTGGTGTTAGTAGTGTTGGTGGTGTTAGTAGTGTTGGTGGTGTTAGTAGTGGTGGTGGTGTTAGTAGTGTTGGTGGTGTTAGTAGTGGTGGTGGTGTTAGTAGTGTTGGTGGTGTTAGTAGTGTTGGTAGTGTTAGTAGTGTTGGTGGTGTTAGTAGTGGTGGTGGTGTTAGTAGTGTTGGTGGTGTTAGTAGTGGTGGTGGTGTTAGCAGTGATGGTGGTGTTAGCAGTGGTGGCGGTGTTAGCAGTGGTGGTGTTAGCAGTGGTGGTGGTGTTAGTAGTGTTGGTGGTGTTAGTAGTGGTGGTGGTGTTAGTAGTTTTGGTGGTGTTAGTAGCTTTGGTGGTGTTAGCAGTGTTGGTGGTGTTAGTAGTGTTGGTGGTGTTAGTAGTGGTGGTGGTGTTAGTAGTGTTGGTGGTGTTAGTAGTAGTGGTGGTGTTAGCAGTGGTGGTGGTGTTAGAAGTGGTGGTGGTGTTAGCAGTGGTGGTGGTGTTAGTAGTGGTGGTGATGTTAGTAGTGTTGGTGGTGTTAGTAGTGGTGGTGGTGTTAGCAGTGGTGGTGGTGTTAGAAGTGGTGGTGGTGTTAGCAGTGTTGGTGGTGTTAGTAGTGGTGGTGGTGTTAGTAGTGTTGGTGGTGTTAGTAGTGGTGGTGGTGTTAGTAGTGTTGGTGGTGTTAGTAGTGGTGGTGGTGTTAGTAATTTTGGTAGTGTTAGTAGTGTTGTTGGTGTTAGTAGTGGTGATTGTGTTAGAAATGGTGGTTGTGTTATTAGTAGTGGTTGTGTTAGTAGTGGTGGTTGTGTTAGCAGTGGTGGTGGTGTTAGTAGTGTTGGTGGTGTTGGTAGTGGTGATTGTGTTAGTAGTGGTGGGTGTGTTAGTAGTGGTGGTTGTGTTAGTAGTGGTGGTTGTGTTAGCAGTGGTGCTGGTGTTAGTAGTGTTGGTGGTGTTAGTAGTGTTGATGGTGTTATTAGTGGTGGTTGTGGTGTAAGTACTAGGTGTGATCTACCTGCCTACCTGGAGGAGTATTCCGGGGATCAACGCCCCCGCGAACCGGTCCATGACCAAGCTAAAAATGATTTAAAAGTGCCTTAAAAAAATGTACCCTGATTTTTCTCGATGGTGTCGTGTACACTGACCCCGGCTGTTTCCCGGCACCTCCTTCCGGCCCTCTCTCATCCTCTGCCAAAGATGAACTTGGCCGTGCCACTTGCAGCCTTGCTTGCATGATGCTTCTAACATGTTGATTAATAAGGCACATGTGCAACATATAAGTGTCTTCCTTCCCGGACACGTGTTGCCCTCCCCGCTAGCTTCCTCAGTCGAATACAGTATAAGTGTTGACTATGGGATGCTGTACAGTATCTGACCTACGTTACACAGTACCTGACGTGAGCCACACAGTGCCTGACGTACGCTACACAGTCCCTGACGTACGCTACACAGTACTTGACGTGCGCCACACAGTGCCTGACGTACGCTACACAGTACCTGACGTGCGCCGCACAGTACATGACGTACGCTAGTACCTGACGTACACTACACAGTATCTACCTGGAGTCTACCTGGAGGGCATTCCGGGGATCAACGCCCCCGCGGTCCAGTCCACGACCAGGCTTCCCAGTGGATCAGGGCCTGATCAACGAGGCTGTTACTGCTGGCCGCACGTAGTCCAACGTGCGAACCACAGCCCAATTGATCCGGCACCGACTTTAGGTATCTGTCCAGCTCCCTCTTGAAGGCAACCAGCGGTCTATTGGTAATGCCCCTTGTGGCTGGTGGGAGGCTGTTGAACAGTCTTGGGCCCCGGACTCTTATTACGTTTTCTATTAGTGTACCAGTGGCGCCCCTACTTTCCACTTGGGGTATGTTGCATCACCTGCCAAGTCTTTTGCTTTCGTAGGGAGTGATTTCTGTGTGCAAATTAAGGACCAGTCCCTCCAGAATCTTCCAGGTGTAGATTATGATATCTCTCTCTCGCCTGGGCTCCAGTGAGTGCAAGTCAAGTGCTTCCAGGTGTTCCCAGTAGTTAAGGTGTTTGATGGAACTTATACGTGCAGTAAAAGTTCTCTGTATATTCTCTAGATCTGCAATTTCACCTGTCTTGAATGCAGATGTTAATGCACTGCAGTGTTCCAGCCTAGAGAGAACAAGTGATTTAGAAAGGATCATCATTGGCTTAGTATCTCTTGTCTTGAATGTTCTCATTATCCATCCTATCAGTTTCCACGCAGATGTGATAGTGGTGTTGTGGTCCTTGAAGGTGAGGTCTTCGGACATTACTACACCCAGGTCCTTCACATGATGTATGTTACACAATACTTGCAGAGGATTGGTCTACTTGGAGTCTACCTGTAGGGTAGACGCCCCCGCGGCCCGGTCCACGACCAGGCCTCCCGGTGGATCAGGGCCTGATCAACGATGCTGTTACTGCTGGCCGCACGCAATCCAACGTACGAACCACAGCCCTGCTGATCCGGCACCGTCTTGAGGTATCTGTCCACCTTCCTCTTGAAGACAACCAGGGGTCTTCCCGTAATGCCCCTTATTGCTGGTGGGAGGCTGTTGAACAGTCTTGGGACCCAGTCACTTATTGCGTTTTCTCGTAGTGTACCAGTGACGCCCCTACTTTTCACTGGGGGTATGTTGCATCGCCTACCAAGTGGTGTAGACTCTCGATGTGCTGCTGGTAGTTCTGTGGAGGTTAGTGCGGGTGTCATTCTCGATAGTTATGGAGCTTATTACTGGAAGTTGTTACCAGAGGTTGTTACCAAAGGTTGTTACTAGAGGTTGTTACCGGGCCTTCAGGAGGGCAGATGTAATGTGGACGGTTGTTTGACAATAAGGTCATGAGCTAGGTCAGTAAGGTCCACTATGAGAGGTCGCGGGCCAGGTCAATAAGATCCACTACGAGAGGTCGAGGGCCAGGTATTGACAAGAGGTCGCGGTAAGGCCTCAGCGGAGATAAATGAAGTGTCACTCATCTCTGTCAAGTTGACAGGAAAACAAACATCTCTAGCGAGACTTAAAGAGGGAAGGTAGACACTGCTCTGTTCCATCCCCGTCCTCTTCCCTTGCACCTCTCCTAACCAATCCCTTTCTTACACAAACAACAACCCTCTCCTCCACAAACAACAACCCTCTTCTCCACAAACAACAACCCTCTCCTCCACAAACAACAACCCTCTCCTCCACAAACAACAACCCTCTCCTCCACAAACAACAACCCTCTTCTCTACAAACAACAACCCTCTCCTTCACAAACCCCCTTTAAAGAATTTGCCTCATTTAAGAGAATCGAAAATATAAGTGAGACTTCGACATATAATTGTAAGATTTTTTTTCTCGTACTTTTAAGAGGAGCTTTAATGATGCTGGTGGAAGACGTTGATATGTTCTCCCTTTTCAATAAGATCAAACCTCATTACCTCCCGCCTACACTCACACTGTATGACACCTAGCAAATTAACACAGCTTAATAATAATAATAATAATAATAATAATAATAATAATAATAATAATAATAATAATAATAATAATAATAATAATAGGAACCTCTAAGCAACCTGCAGGTATCCTAAAGGAGTGGACGAAGTACTGTGGCAGATTACTGACAGTCCTGAGTGAGCTGTTACTGAGACAGTGAATGCAGGAAGCTGAGATTCTGTGCTTGAGTTGAAGACAGTATCACACTCTGTAATTTATATGGATTTGTTTCAGTCTTTTAATAAAGTAATAAAAAGCTTCAAACAGCATTAAAGCCTCTAATTTGGTATTGTTCAATGATATATAAAATATTTTATTTTTAACTTAACCTACGACAGACAGGATTAAATGTTTAATATAAATTTTACTAAGGCGAGTCTAATTTTGGTGCAAAAAGAAAAAAAAATTACTGTTTGACTTCGGAGGAAAAAAACACACCTAATTTACATATTGGCAAACAGAGTATGACACTACAGACTGACACCTCATTACTCGTTCATTTTTATAACGTTGATGATTAGTCTAGCAGCCTGGGTGAGCCTGTCTCCGTGGTAGCAGACGGGGGCTCAAGCCTCCACCGCTCCTCGCATCGAGAGACCGACGCGAGTTTTTCCTATTTACGATTTGAGTGCTCAAAATAAAATTAGCAGTCGAAAGTGAGACTAAACTTGCCCTTCACCTCAGCCAGCCAAGGGAGTGTTGGGTGAGCACGAGCTTCTGAGTGATGGTATTACCGTGAACTAGTGACACTAAAGCGTGATGTTATGGGGATGGCAGTGATTGTTATGACAGTGAGACTGTGATGTTATGACAGTTACACAGTGATTCTGTCCGTGATGTTATGGGGATGGCAGTGACTGTTATGACAGTGAGACTGTGATGTTATGACAGTTACACAGTGATTCTGTCCGTGATGTTATGGGGATGGCAGTGACTGTTATGACAGTGAGACTGTGATGTTATGACAGTTACACAGTGATTCTGTCCGTGATGTTATGGGGGATGGCAGTGACTGTTATGACAGTGAGACTGTGATGTTATGACAGTTACACAGTGATTCTGTCCGTGATGTTATGGGGATGGCAGTGACTGTTATGACAGTGAGACTGTGATGTTATGACAGTTACACAGTGATTCTGTCCGTGATGTTATGGGGATGGCAGTGACTGTTATGACAGTGAGACTGTGATGTTATGGGAATGATATTGTCTGTTATGTTGTTAAAGTGACACCTGCGTCCTTGCTGTCTGTCTGCTCATCAGTACTCTCTCGAAATGTGGTTAATTCTGATGTCATTATTATGTTATTGTTTATAAGAGGAGAGAGAGAGAGAGAGAGAGAGAGAGAGAGAGAGAGAGAGAGAGAGAGAGAGAGAGAGAGAGAGAGAGAGAGAGAGAGAGAGAGAGAGAGAGAGAGAGAGAGAGAGAGAGAGAGAGAGAGAGAGAGAGAGAGAGAGAGAGAGAGAGAGAGAGAGAGAGAGAGACAGACAGACAGACAGACAGACAGACAGACAGACAGACAGACAGACAGAGAACTAGGGAATTAAGAGCATCATACCTGTCCCCAAACACCCACTCATACAACACACACACACACACACACACACACACACACACACACACACACACACACACACACAAACCTCCTGGAGTTTTATGACAAGGTAACAGAAGTAAGACACGAGAGAGAGGGTTGGGTAGATTGCGTTTTCCTAGACTGCAGGAAGGCCTTTGACACAGTTCCCCACAAGAGATTAGTGCAGAAGCTGGAGGATCAGGCACACATAAAAGGAAGGGCACTGCAATGGATAAGGGAATACCTGACAGGGAGGCAGCAACGAGTCATGGTACGTGAAGAGGTATCACAGTGGGCGCCTGTTACGAGCGGGGTCCCACAGGGCTCAGTTCTAGGACCAGTGCTATTTTTGATATATGTGAACGACATGATGGAAGGAATAGACTCTGAAGTGTCCCTGTTCGCAGATGACGTGAAGTTGATGAGAAGAATTAAATCGGACGAGGATGAGGCAGGACTGCAAAGAGACCTGGAGAGGCTGGACATGTGGTCCAGTAACTGGCTCCTCGAATTCAATCCAGCCAAATGCAAAGTCATGAAGATTGGGGAGGGGCAAAGAAGACCGCAGACAGAATATAGGCTAGGTGGACAAAGACTACAGACCTCACTCAGGGAGAAAGACCTTGGGGTGACCATAACACCGAGTACATCACCGGAGGCACACATCAACCAAATAACCGCTGCAGCATACGGGCGCCTGGCAAACCTGAGAATAGCGTTCCGATACCTCAATAAAGAATCGTTCAAGACACTGTACACTGTGTATGTTAGGGCCCATACTGGAGTATGCAGCACCAGTCTGGAACCCACACCTGGTCAAGCACGTCAAGAAGTTAGAGAAAGTACAAAGGTTTGCAACAAGGCTAGTCCCAGAGCTCAAGGGAATGTCGTACGAGGAAAGGTTAAGGGAAATCGGACTGACGACACTGGAGGACAGAAGGGTCAGGGGAGACATGATAACGACATACAAGATACTGCGGGGAATAGACAAGGTGGACAGAGATAGGATGTTCCAGAGAGGGGACACAGGGACAAGGGGTCACAACTGGAAGCTGAAGACTCAGACGAGTCACAGGGACGTTAGGAAGTATTTCTTCAGTCATAGAGTTGTCAGCAAGTGGAATAGCCTAGCAAGTGAAGTAGTGGACGCAGGAACCATACATAGTTTTAAGAAGAGGTATGACAAAGCTCAGGAAGCAGAGAGAGAGAGGATCCAGTAGCGATCAGTGAAGAGGCGGGGCCAGGAGCTGAGTCTCGACCCCTGCAACCACAATTAGGTGAGCACAATTAGGTGAGCACACACACACACACACACACACACACACACACACACACACACACACACACACACACACACACACACACTCACACACACACACTCACACATACACAAACGTAATGGACTTGAGGCATTAAACTACAGATTAGTGTCACTTACATGTATAGTATACAGAGTCATGGAGAAGGTTATGAGGAGGAGAGTGGTGGAGCACCTAGAAAGGAGCAAACTTATACACGACAACCAGCACGGATTCAGGGAAGGGAAATCCTATGTCACAAACTTACTGGATCTTTTGTGACAGGATAACAGAAGTAAGACAAGAGAAAAAGGGGTGGGTAGATGATTGCATTTTTTTTCTTGGACTGCAAGAAGGTCTTCGACACAATTTCACATATGAGATTAGTGTAAAAGCTAGAGGGCCAGGCACGCATAACAAAGCATGCACTGCAATGGATCGAAAATACCTGACAGGGAGGCAACAACGAGTCAAGGTACGTGACGAGGTGCCTGTAATGAGCGGAGTTCTACAGGGGTCAGTCTAAGACCAGTGCTGTTTTTGATATATGTAAATAACATGACGGAAGGGACAGACACATAAGTGTCCCTGTTTGCGGATGATGTGAAGTTAATGAGGAGAATTAAATCGGATGAGGATCAGGCAGGACCACAAAGAGACCTGGACAGGCTGCAAGCCTGGTCCAGCAAGTGGCTCCTGGAATTTAACCCCACCAAAGGCAAAGTCATGAAGATCGGGGAAGGGCAAAGAAAACCGCAGACAGTACAGTCTAGGTGGCCAAAGACTGCAAACCTCACTCAAGGGGGCCTAGCAAACCTAAGAATAGAGATCCGATACCAGAGTAAGGAATCGTTCAAGACTCTGAACACTGTGTACTTCAGGCCCATATTGGAGTATGCAGCACCAGTATGGAACCCACACCTGGTGAAGCACATCAAGAAATTCGAGAAAGTGCAAAGGATTGCAACAAGACTGGTCCCGGAGCTAAGAGAAATGTCCTACGAAGAAGGTTTAAGGGAAATCGGCCTGGCGACACTGGAGGACAGGAGGGTTAGGGGAGACATGATAACGACATATAAAATACTGCGAGGAATTGACAAGGTGGACAAAGACAGGATGTTCCAGAGATGGGACACAGAAAAAAGGGGTCACAATTGGGAGTTGAAGACTCAGATGAGTCGAGGTTTGATAAAGCTCATGGAGCAGAGAGAGAGAGAGAGAGAGAGACCTAGCAGCGATCAGTGAAGAGGCGAGGCCAGGAACTATGAATCGACCCCTGCAACCACAAATAGGTGATTACAAATAGGTGAGTACACATTTGTGTGTGTGTGTTTATAGGATTACTGGCTTAGACTTAAAGAAGAAGCTCTAAACCCGTAAGAGCCATATTACATGCGAGTAGTGAGAGGTAATCAGGTTTTATGAGACCAAATGGACAGACAGCTCCAGTTCCTTGGATTGAAAGCTCTTCACCAGGTTAATCATACTTATAATCACAGAGGAGGGGCAGATAAACGGGTAATTGGGGATAATGGAACCATTAGACAAGGATTAATGGCTCTTATGACCGTCCTGATCAGCATATTTCCTAGGTAAGAAATACGCATATTATTTTTATAATTATTATTATTATTATTATTATTATTATTATTATTATTATTATTATTATTATTATATGTATAATGATAATAATAATAATAATAATAATTATAATAATAATAATAATAATAATAATAATAATAATAATAATAATAATTACTATTATTGTTTACATTATTATTAATATTGATATTATTGTTATAATAATAATAACAATAACAGTAATAATATTAATTATTATTATTATTGTTATTATTATTATTGTTATTATTATTATTATTATTATTATTATTATTATTATTATTATTATTATTATTATTTTTAAATATTATTAATATAATTTATTATAATGACTATTATTGATTATTAAAATTATAATTATTATGATTAACATTGATCATTATGATTATTACAGATTATTTTTTAGGAGGAACTAACGCCTTCTTTAATGTTTCTTTCCTTCCTTAAATGTCTTGTGTTTCTTCCTTCCCTAAATGTGTCTTGTGTTTCTTACTTCCCTAAATGTGTTTTGTGTTTCTTACTTCCCTAAATGTGTTTTGTGTTTCTTCCTTCCCTAAATGTGTTTTGTGTTTCTTACTTCCCTAAATGTGTCCTGTGTTTCTTCCTTCCCTAAATGTGTCCTGTGTTCTTCCTTCCCTAAATGTGTTTTGTGTTCTTCCTTCCCTAAATGTGTCTTGTGTTTCTTCCTTCCCTAAATGTGTCCTGTGTTTCTTCCTTCCCTAAATGTGTTTCTTCCTTCCTAAATGTGTCCTGTGTTTCTTCCTTCCCTAAAATGTGTCTTGTGTTTCCCTAAATCCTTCCCTAAATGTGTCCTGTGTTTCTTCCTTCCCTAAATGTGTCTTGTGTTTCTTCCTTCCCTAAATGTGTCCTGTGTTTCTTCCTTCCCTAAATGTGTCCTGTGTTTCTTCCTTCCCTAAATGTGTTTTGTGTTTCTTACTTCCCTAAATGTGTCCTGTGTTTCTTCCTTCCCTAAATGTGTTTTGTGTTTCTTCCTTCCCTAAATGTGTCTTGTGTTTCTTCCTTCCCTAAATGTGTCCTGTGTTTCTTCCTTCCCTAAATGTGTCCTGTGTTTCTTCCTTCCCTAAATGTGTCTTGTGTTTCTTCCTTCCCTAAATGTGTCCTGTGTTTCTTCCTTCCCTAAATGTGTTTTGTGTTTCTTCCTTCCCTAAATGTGTTTTGTGTTTCTTCCTTCCCTAAATGTGTCTTGTGTTTCTTCCTTCCCTAAATGTGTTTTGTGTTTCTTCCTTCCCTAAATGTGTCTTGTGTTTCTTCCTTCCCTAAATGTGTCTTGTGTTTCTTCCTTCCCTAAATGTGTTTTGTGTTTCTTCCTTCCCTAAATGTGTCTTGTGTTTCTTCCTTCCCTAAATGTGTCTTGTGTTTCTTCCTTCCCTAAATGTGTCTTGTGTTTCTTCCTTCCCTAAATGTGTCTTGTGTTTCTTCCTTCCCTAAATGTGTCTTGTGTTTCTTCCTTCCCTAAATGTGTCTTGTGTTTCTTCCTTCCCTAAATGTGTCTTGTGTTTCTTCCTTCCCTAAATGTGTCTTGTTGTTCTTCCTTCCCTAAATGTGTCTTGTGTTTCTTCCTTCCCTAAATGTGTCTTGTGTTTCTTCCTTCCCTAAATGTGTCTTGTTGTTCTTCCTTCCCTAAATGTGTCTTGTTGTTCTTCCTTCCCTAAATGTGTCTTGTTGTTCTTCCTTCCCTAAATGTGTCTTGTGTTTCTTCCTTCCCTAAATGTGTCTTGTGTTTCTTCCTTCCCTAAATGTGTCTTGTTGTTCTTCCTTCCCTAAATGTGTCTTGTTGTTCTTCCTTCCCTAAATGTGTCTTGTTGTTCTTCCTTCCCTAAATGTGTCTTGTTGTTCTTCCTTCCCTAAATGTGTCTTGTTGTTCTTCCTTCCCTAAATGTGTCTTGTTGTTCTTCCTTCCCTAAATGTGTCTTGTGTCTTGTGTCTTATTGTTCTTCCTTCCCTAAATGTGTCTTGTTGTTCTTCCTTCCCTAAATGTGTCTTGTTTCTTCCTTCCCTAAATGTGTCTTGTTGTTCTTCCTTCCCTAAATGTGTGTTGTTCTTCCTTCCCTAAATGTGTCTTGTTGTTCTTCCTTCCCTAAATGTGTCTTGTTGTTCTTCCTTCCCTAAATGTGTCTTGTTGTTCTTCCTTCCCTAAATGTGTCTTGTTGTTCTTCCTTCCCTAAATGTGTCTTCCTTCCCTAAATGTGTCTTATTGTTCTTCCTTCCCTAAATGTGTGTTGTTCTTCCTTCCCTAAATGTTTCTTCCTTCCCTAAATGTGTCTTGTGTTTCTTCCTTCCCTAAATGTGTCTTGTTGTTCTTCCTTCCCTAAATGTGTCTTGTTGTTCTTCCTTCCCTAAATGTGTCTTGTGTTTCTTCCTTCCCTAAATGTGTCTTGTTGTTCTTCCTTCCCTAAATGTGTCTTGTTGTTCTTCCTTCCCTAAATGTGTCTTGTTGTTCTTCCTTCCCTAAATGTGTCTTGTTGTTCTTCCTTCCCTAAATGTGTCTTGTGTTTCTTCCTTCCCTAAATGTGTCTTTGTGTTTCTTCCTTCCCTAAATGTGTCGTGTGTTTCTTCCTTCCCTAAATGTGTTTTGTGTTTCTTCCTTCCCTAAATGTGTCTTGTGTTTTTTTCCTTCCTTAAATGTCTTGTGTTTCTTCCTTCCCTAAATGTGTCTTGTGTTTCTTCCTTCCCTAAATGTGTCTTGTGTTTCTTCCTTCCCTAAATGTGTCTTGTGTTTCTTCCTTCCCTAAATGTGTCTTGTGTTTCTTCCTTCCCTAAATGTGTCTTGTGTTTCTTCCTTCCCTAAATGTGTCTTGTGTTTCTTCTTCCTTAAATGTGTCTTGTGTTTCTTCCTTCCCCTAAATGTGTTTTGTGTTTCTTCCTTCCCTAAATGTGTCTTGTGTTTCTTCCTTCCTAAATGTGTCTTGTGTTTCATCCTTCCCTAAATGTGTCTTGTGTTTCTTCCTTCCTAAATGTGTCTTGTGTTTCTTCCTTCCCCTAAATGTGTCTTGTGTTTCTTCCTTCCCTAAATGTGTTTTGTGTTTCTTCCTTCCCTAAATGTGTCTTGTGTTTCTTCCTTCCCTAAATGTGTCTTGTGTTTCTTCCCTTCCCCTAAATGTGTCTTGTGTTTCTTCCTTCCCCTAAATGTGTCTTGTGTTTCTTCCTTCCCTAAATGTGTTTTGTGTTTCTTCCTTCCTAAATGTGTTTTGTGTTTCTTCCTTCCCCTAAATGTGTCTTGTGTTTCTTCCTTCCCTAAATGTGTCTTGTGTTTCTTCCTTCCTAAATGTGTCTTGTGTTTCTTCCTTCCCTAAATGTGTCTTGTGTTTCTTCCTTCCCCTAAATGTGTCTTGTGTTTCTTCCTTCCTAAATGTGTCTTGTGTTTTCTTCCTTCCCTAAATGTGTTTTGTGTTTCTTCCTTCCTAAATGTGTCTTGTGTTTTCTTCCTTCCCTAAATGTGTTTTGTGTTTCTTCCTTCCCTAAATGTGTCTTGTGTTTCTTCCTTCCCTAAATGTGTTTTGTGTTTCTTCCTTCCCTAAATGTGTCTTGTGTTTCTTCCTTCCCTAAATGTGTCTTGTGTTTCTTCCTTCCCTAAATGTGTCTTGTGTTTCTTCCTTCCCTAAATGTGTCGTGTGTTTCTTCCTTCCCTAAATGTGTCTTGTGTTTCTTCCTTCCCTAAATGTGTCGTGTGTTTCTTCCTTCCCTAAATGTGTTTTGTGTTTCTTCCTTCCCTAAATGTGTCCTGTGTTTCTTCCTTCCCTAAATGTGTCTTGTGTTTCTTCCTTCCCTAAATGTGTCTTGTGTTTCTTCCTTCCCTAAATGTGTCTTGTGTTTCTTCCTTCCCTAAATGTGTCTTGTGTTTCTTCCTTCCCTAAATGTGTCTTGTGTTTCTTCCTTCCTAAATGTGTCTTGTGTTTCTTCCTTCCCCTAAATGTGTCTTGTGTTTCTTCCTTCCCCTAAATGTGTCTTGTGTTTCTTCCTTCCCTAAATGTGTCTTGTGTTTCTTCCTTCCCTAAATGTGTATTGTGTTTCTTCCTTCCCTAAATGTGTCTTGTGTTTCTTCCCTTCCCTAAATGTGTCTTGTGTTTCTTCCTTCCTAAATGTGTCTTGTGTTTCTTCCTTCCCCTAAATGTGTTTTGTGTTTCTTCCTTCCCTAAATGTGTCTTGTGTTTCTTCCTTCCTAAATGTGTTTTGTGTTTCTTCCTTCCTAAATGTGTATTGTGTTTCTTCCTTCCCTAAATGTGTCTTGTGTTTCTTCCTTCCCTAAATGTGTTTTGTGTTTCTTCCTTCCCTAAATGTGTCTTGTGTTTCTTCCTTCCCCTAAATGTGTCTTGTGTTTCTTCCTTCCCCTAAATGTGTCTTGTGTTTCTTCCTTCCCTAAATGTGTCTTGTGTTTCTTCCTTCCCTAAATGTGTCTTGTGTTTCTTCCTTCCCTAAATGTGTCTTGTGTTTCTTCCTTCCCTAAATGTGTCTTGTGTTTCTTCCTTCCCTAAATGTGTCGTGTGTTTCTTCCTTCCCTAAATGTGTCGTGTGTTTCTTCCTTCCCTAAATGTGTTTTGTGTTTCTTCCTTACCTAAATGTGTCTTGTGTTTCTTCCTTCCCTAAATGTGTCGTGTGTTTCTTCCTTCCCTAAATGTGTCGTGTGTTTCTTCCTTCCCTAAATATGTTTTGTGTTTCTTCCTTCCCTAAATGTGTCTTGTGTTTCTTCCTTCCCTAAATGTGTCTTGTGTTTCTTCCTTCCCTAAATGTGTCTTGTGTTTCTTCCTTCCCTAAATGTGTCTTGTGTTTCTTCCTTCCCTAAATTTGTTTTGTGTTTCTTCCTTCCCTAAATGTGTCTTGTGTTTCTTCCTTCCCTAAATGTGTTTTGTGTTTCTTCCTTCCCTAAATGTGTCTTGTGTTTCTTCCTTCCCTAAATGTGTTTTGTGTTTCTTCCTTCCCCTAAATGTGTCTTATGTTTCTTCCTTCCCTAAATGTGTTTTGTGTTTCTTCCTTCCCTAAATGTGTCTTGTGTTTCTTCCTTCCCTAAATGTGTTTTGTGTTTCTTCCTTCCCTAAATGTGTCTTGTGTTTCTTCCTTCCTAAATGTGTCTTGTGTTTCTTCCCTTCCTAAATGTGTCGTGTGTTTCTTCCTTCCCCTAAATGTGTCTTGTGTTTCTTCCTTCCTAAATGTGTCTTGTGTTTCTTCCTTCCCTAAATGTGTTTTGTGTTTCTTCCTTCCCTAAATGTGTCTTGTGTTTCTTCCTTCCCTAAATGTGTCTTGTGTTTCTTCCTTCCCTAAATGTGTTTTGTGTTTCTTCCTTCCCTAAATATGTCTTGTGTTTCTTCCTTCCCTAAATGTGTCTTGTGTTTCTTCCTTCCCTAAATGTGTCTTGTGTTTCTTCCTTCCCTAAATCTGTCCTGTATTTCTTCCTTCCCTAAATGTGTCTTGTGTTTCTTCCTTCCCTAAATGTGTCTTGTGTTTCTTCCTTCCCTAAATGTGTTTTGTGTTTCTTCCTTCCCTAAATGTGTCTTGTGTTTCTTCCTTCCCTAAATGTGTCGTGTGTTTCTTCCTTCCCTAAATGTGTTTTGTGTTTCTTCCTTCCCTAAATGTGTCCTGTGTTTCTTCCTTCCCTAAATGCGTCTTGTTGTTCTTCCTTCCCTAAATGTGTCTTGTGTTTCTTCCTTTTCTAAATGTGTCTTGTGTTTCTTCCTTCCCTAAATGTGTCTTGTGTTTCTTCCTTCCCTAAATGTGTTTTGTGTTTTTTCCTTCCCTAAATGTGTCTTGTGTTTCTTCCTTCCCTAAATGTGTCTTGTGTTTCTTCCTTCCCTAAATATGTCTTGTGTTTCTTCCTTCCCTAAATGTGTCTTGTGTTTCTTCCTTCCCTAAATGTGTCTTGTTGTTCTTCCTTCACTAAATGTGTGTTGTGTTTCTTCCTTTTCTAAATGTGTCTTGTGTTTCTTCCTTCCCTAAATGTGTCTTGTGTTTCTTCCTTCCCTAAATGTGTCTTGTGTTTCTTCCTTTTCTAAATGTGTCTTGTGTTTCTTCCTTCCCTAAATGTGTCTTGTGTTTCTTCCTTCCCTAAATGTGTCTTGTGTTTCTTCCTTTTCTAAATATGTTTTGTGTTTCTTCCTTCCCTAAATGTGTCTTGTGTTTCTTCCTTCCCTAAATGTGTCTTGTGTTTCTTCCTTCCCTAAATGTGTCGTGTGTTTCTTCCTTCCCTAAATGTGTTTTGTGTTTCTTCCTTCCCTAAATGTGTCTTGTGTTTCTTCCTTCCCTAAATGTGTCCTGTGTTTCTTCCTTCCCTAAATGTGTCTTGTGTTTCTTCCTTCCCTAAATGTGTCTTGTGTTTCTTCCTTCCCTAAATGTGTCTTGTGTTTCTTCCTTCCCTAAATGTGTCTTGTGTTTCTTCCTTCCCTAAATGTGTCTTGTGTTTCTTCCTTCCCTAAATGTGTCTTGTGTTTCTTCCTTCCCTAAATGTGTCTTGTGTTTCTTTCTTCCCTAAATGTGTCTTGTGTTTCTTCCTTTTCTAAATGTGTCTTGTGTTTCTTCCTTCCCTAAATGTGTCTTGTGTTTCTTCCTTCCCTAAATGTGTCTTGTGTTTCTTCCTTTTCTAAATGTGTCTTGTGTTTCTTCCTTCCCTAAATGTGTCTTGTGTTTCTTCCTTCCCTAAATGTGTCTTGTGTTTCTTCCTTCCCTAAATGTGTCTTGTGTTTCTTCCTTCCCTAAATGTGTTTTGTGTTTCTTCCTTCCCTAAATGTGTCTTGTGTTTCTTCCTTCCCTAAATGTGTCTTGTGTTTCTTCCTTTTCTAAATGTGTCTTGTGTTTCTTCCTTCCCTAAATGTGTCTTGTGTTTCTTCCTTCCCTAAATGTGTCTTGTGTTTCTTCCTTCCCTAAATGTGTCTTGTGTTTCTTCCTTCCCTAAATGTGTCTTGTGTTTCTTCCTTCCCTAAATGTGTCTTGTGTTTCTTCCTTCTCTAAATGTGTCTTGTGTTTCTTCCTTTTCTAAATGTGTCTTGTGTTTCTTCCTTCCCTAAATGTGTTTTGTGTTTCTTCCTTCCCTAAATGTGTTTTGTGTTTCTTCCTTCCCTAAATGTGTTTTGTGTTTCTTCCTTCCCTAAATGTGTTTTGTGTTTCTTCCTTCCCTAAATGTGTTTTGTGTTTCTTCCTTTTCTAAATGTGTCTTGTGTTTTTTCCTTCCCTAAATGTGTCTTGTGTTTCTTCCTTCCCTAAATGTGTCTTGTGTTTCTTCCTTCCCTAAATGTGTCTTGTGTTTCTTCCTTCCCTAAATGTGTCTTAACAATATCAATGATTTTATTTTTATTTTTTCAGTTGACTTGAAGTGCGAAGCCAGAGTGTCATTCACCGCAAGGGACAGTGTAGGCTCGATCCTCCGTCTGGACACAAGCGTTACAATTTATTAATGCGTAATCTCTTGAGCGCAGGAGAATGTGTAAAACTCTTTTTTTTAATGCAATACACTGCCAGTCTTTCGAGGTTGGCTGAAAACTATGCTGAATATCTGAAATATTTTTGGGTGTCAAATTTTGGCTAAATATACAAATCATAGACTTCATGGAATGTCCAAGGGGGTAAAAACTGAAATTGTGTTCCAGGGAAAGACCGGAAGTAGAATACAGCCTGGGAGAGAAAAATCATGTTGAATAAGGAAAGACTACATCTCTCCCTCTCTCTCTCTTTCTCTCTCTCTCTCACTCTCTCTCTCTCTCTCTCTCTCTCTCTCTCTCTCTCTCTCTCTCTCTCTCTCTCTCTCTCTCTCTCTCTCTCTCTCTCTCTCTCTCTCTCTCTCTCTCTCTCTCTCTCTCTCTCTCTCTTACACACACACAAATAAGCAACATTAAGACATACATTTGGTAATATTAAATCTACATATATATATATATATATATATATATATATATATATATATATATATATATATATATATATATATATATATATATATATACATATATATATATATATATATATATATATATATATATATATATATATATATATATATATATATATATATATATATATATATATATATATATTTATTTATAATGAAGGAATTTGAGAAATAATGCTTAATTTATGCGTTATATTTTCCCACAATTAAATTAGCTGACAGAGTAATTATTTCCTTTAATCAAATTACTGTGTACACTAATTATCTACAGAGTCAATCATTTAACATTTTTGATAATGTATTTTTTGTAAATAATGTCAATATTTATACTACTACTACTACTACTATTAATGCTATTACTGCTATTACTACTGCTATTACTGCTATTACTGCTATTACTACTGCTATTACTGCTGATATTATTACTACTATTGCTGTGCTGCTACTAACGCTGTTACTGTACTGCTACTGCACTGCTGGCTCTGCTGCTGCTGCGCTGTGCTGCTGCTGCTGCTGCTGTTCTGCTGCTGTCACTGCTGCTGCTGCTGTGCTGCTGCTGCTGCTACTGTTGCTGCTGTTGCTGCTGCTACTGCTGCTACTGTTGCTGCTGCTGCTGCTGCTGCTTCTGCTGCTGCTTCTGTTGCTGCTGTTGCTTGCTGCTGCTGCTGTGCTGCTGCTGCTGGTGTGCTGCTGCTGCTGCTGCTGATGCTGCTGCTGCTAGTACTGCTGCTATATTCTGTTTATTTCTGCTGCTGCTGCTATTGCTGCTGCTGCTGCTGCTACTGCTATACTACTGCTACTACTACTACTGCTACTATGCTGCTACTGCTACTTGCTACTACAACTACTTCTACTTCTTCTTTTTCTACTACTACTACTACTATTACCACTACTACTAATACTATTACTACTACTACTACTACTACTACTACTACTACTACTACTACTTGTCATGCCCCTATGGTTAACCTTTCTTTAATATTACATTGCGGTTATTTCCTTTAATAGCTAAATTGGAAATGAACGTCTTTGTATTATCAAGGCTAATTCTTATTAACAATTATTATAATTCATGTAACATGGCCATAAGTTTTATTGGAGGTATAGTAACATGCCTGCCAATAAATAACATGCCTGCCGCCCGGTGTGCCGGTGTATAGTTAGCCGTGATGTTCGATGGTTATACCCCCCCCTTCCCCCCCCCTTTATGTTCAACTACTCTACTGAGTGTTGGTGAGTCACGTCACGTGACCCACTTGACCTGTATGCTAAAGGTTGAGGGACGAGCAGTGAAGAAGTAGCAGCCAACGAGAACACTCCTGCTCGTCTCTGGTAACTGGCCAAGGTTTATAATCCGGCCTGGACATATTCTGTTTTATTCTGACTGCTTCCAATTGGGAAACAAGACTTTATACATTAAAGTAATCTCCATTTATATATATGTTATATCTAGGATCTCCTCCTAATCGTCTGTTATGAAAGCCTTATATATATTTTGGATAATATAGAACAAACATGCATTCTTAACTTATATACGATAATTCGTATATTATTTCTGGCTTTGTTGTATTATGAATATACTTAATTAAAATTAGGCATTCCGGAGGATCACTATTATTACCCTAACCTCTCTGACCAAAATTGTTATGCTCTAAAAAGAAGGAAATAGTGGTTACAATACTTGGAGTGTAACACTAGTACTACTACTTCTTCTTCTACTACTCCTACTTCTACTATTACTGCTACTACTACTATTACTACTACTACGATTACTACTACTACTACTAATTCTACTATTACTGCTACTACTACTACTACTATTACTACTTCTACTATTACTGCTACTACTACTACTACGATTACTACTACTACTACTACTACTACTACTATTACTGCTACTACTACTACTACTATTACTACTACTACTAATAATAATAATAAATAATAATAATAATGCTACTACTACTAATAATAATAATGATTATAATAATAATAATGATAATAGTAATAGTAATAATAGTAGTAATAATAGTAATAATAGTAATAATAATAATAGTAATAATAATAGTAATAACAGTAATAGCACTAATAATAACAGTAATAGCACAAATAATAATAACAGTAATAGTACAAATAATAATAATAACAGTAATAGTACAAATAATAATAATAACAGTAATAGCACAAATAATAACAGTAATAGCACAAATAATAATAATAGTAATAGCACAAATAATAATAATAGTAATAGCACAAATAATAATAATAGTAATAGCACAAATAATAATAGTAATAGCACAAATAATAATAATGACAGTAATAGCACAAATAATAATAATAACAGTAATAGCACAATAATAACAGTAATAGCACAAATAATAATGACAGTAATAGCACAAATAATAATAATAACAGTAATAGCACAAATAATAATAATAACAGTAATAGCACAAATAATAATAATGACAGTAATAGCACAAATAATAATAATGACAGTAATAGCACAAATAATAATAATGACAGTAATAGCACAAATAATAATAATAATAGTAATAGCACAAATAATAATAATGACAGTAATAGCACAAATAATAATAATGACAGTAATAGCACAAATAATAATAATAGTAATAGCACAAATAATAATAATGACAGTAATAGCACAAATAATAATAATGACAGTAATAGCACAAATAATAATAATGACAGTAATAGCACAAATAATAATAATAGTAATAGCACAAATAATAATAATGACAGTAATAGCACAAATAATAATAATAACAGTAATAGCACAAATAATAATAACAATAGCACAAATAATAATAACGACTCAACAGGCAATAAACTCAGCAATAAACCAGTATTATCTTTACGACATGGTTTACTACCAGGTTTATACCGGGTTTAATCTTCCAAGACTAAAAAAAATTCTTCTCTACCTAAGCAACCGCACCAGTATTATTACGATATTAAAAAAAAAGATTGAAATATTTCTATGTGAGAGACTTTGAGCCTGGCTGAAACCACCTCAAGTAAAGAAGACCAGGAATGGGGAAAAATTGGTAATTGGGTGTATTTTTGTCTCTTTCGTGAGGGGATTAAATTAATAATAATGACAAAAAATATTTCACTCAGGGTGGCTGATGTTTTGGTGTGAAGCTTGGAAATATGTCCCTTAATTATGCATGCTGCATACATACATACATATATACATAGTACATGCATACAAATATACAAATATACATACATACATACATACATAAATACATGTATACATACCCATTTTGAGAGAATGGAGGGAAACAGAATGACTTCAAGAGTGTATCAGTCTGTAGTGGAAGGAAGGCGGGGTAGGGGTCGGCCTAGGAAAAGTTGGAGGGAGGGGGTAAAGGAGGTTTTGAGTGCGAGGGGCTTGGACTTCCAGCAGGCATGCGTGAGCGTGTTTGATAGGAGCGAATGGAGACAAATGGTTTTTAATACTTGAAGTGGTGTTGGAGTGTGAGCAAAGTAACATTTATGAAGGGATTCAGGGAAACCGGCAGGCCGGACTTGAGTCCTGGAGATGGGAAGTACAGTGCCTGCACTCTGAAGGAGGGGTGTTAATGTTGCAGTTTAAAAACTGTAGTGTAAAGCACCCTTCTGGCAAGACAGTGATGGAGTGAATGATGGTGAAAGTTTTTCTTTTTCGGGCCACCCTGCCTTGATGGGAATCGGCCAGTGTGCTAATAAAAAAAACATACCCATTTGCCATGGATTCGAACGCCAACCGTTCTGTGGTTTGTTTCCAATCGTGGTATTACGATTTCGTGAGTGATGAGAGGATGAAGAATAAACAGGATACAATAGGAGATACTCACTAATGTAGCAGGGGAGAGAGAGGGAGAGAGAGGGAGAGAGAGAGAGAGAGAGAGCACAAGTACGCTCACACCTTGAGTATGCTCCACTTTCTTGGTTTGCCTGCCCCCCCCCCTCTCATCTGCGACTGCTGGACAGAGTAGAGAACAGAGCAAGACGTCTCATCTCTGGCCTGGACCCATCCTGGATAGATCTGTCATTTCAGCAGAGCCTTCAACACAGGAGGGATGTGGGTGGCCTTACTGTTATGTACAAGGCCAATATTGTCAAAGTACCACACTTGGATCCACTTCGAGGACAGCGTGAAACAAGCTTTTATGCCACAAGACGGGCAGTAAGCAGCAACTTCACTCTGGCTGTACCCTTCTCCAGAACATCACTCCATCTGAGATCATACATACCCAGGATGACTCGAGTATGGAACACATTCGTACAGCATAATGATGTCAACGAGATAAAGTCAGTTGATCATATGAAAATGCTGGCCCACAGAAGGCTCCAACTTCATCCTGTTCCCTACTTGTATGTCTCATAACAATAAAAATGCTTTCAAATGAGCTGATGTAGGTAACAGCTCTTAGCTTGCCAATAAAGTTAGGAATCCTTAACCTGTAAATAGCTTGTCAATAAAGCTCGGGATCCTTAACCTTGTCAAACTCTGTGTAAAGAAAAAAAAAAAAAAGAGAGAGAGAGAGAGAGAGAGAGAGAGAGAGAGAGAGAGAGAGAGAGAGACAGAGAGACAGAGAGACAGAGAGAGACAGAGAGAGACAGAGAGAGATATGGAAGGACATTCGAAAAATAGAAACACATTGAAGAAGGGGAGAATGAAGAGTAGTGAGAGACAGAATTAAGTATTCATTCATGAATATATAACCGAGTTCTGAGATTTTTAATGTCTTCACTTAATGGACTTTACTCTTTCAAGCTTGCCAATAAGGGGTCGGCCAGTTAGGAATCTTCCTTTGTAATTTATTTGTAGCTTGTCAATAAAATCCTTAACCTTGTGTGTAAAGAAAAAAAAAAAGATTTTTAGAGATAAGAGAGAGAGGAGACACATCCATCAGAGAATTCTTAATCAAAAGTTTTTTTACTGAGAATACAACTTTTAATATTAAAAGAGAGAGAGAGAGAGAGACAGACAGACAGAGAGAAAGAGACAGAGAGAGAGAGACTATGGAAGGAATTCATTATTACCCTTAATAATTAAAACATTTAGAAACACATTGAAGAAGGGGAGAATGAAGAGTAGTGAGAGACAGAATTAAGTATTCATTCATGAATATATAACCGAGTTCTGAGATTTTTAATGTCTTCACTTAATGGACTTTTCTTTCCCCCATCTCCATTAATTTGTTTACTTTTTTTTTCAGTAGGTAATCTTCGAGTGCCGATTTTATCATATATATGTATATATATATATGTATATATATATATATATATATATATATATATATATATATATATATATATATATATATATATATATATACATGATAAAATCTACACTGTGACTAGCCAAAGACTCGAACCCATGATGTTTTAGCCCGCCTCATCGTAAGCGAAAATCACATGACGCTGTAACCCACAGGACCACCAAAACCTACAAGAACCAAGCAGCCAGCCAAGCTAGTACACCAATTGGGACTAGTCCTAAAGGGACTAGTACCAATTGTACACGCGGACATCACTTCCTACGACAGCAAAAGACTCGGCAGGCTGTGCAACATATCCCCAAAGAAAAACAGGTTCCCTATGAGTAGGCTAGGAGACAACACAATAAGTATCAGGGGCCCTAGACTGTTCAACTGCCTCCCAGCATACATATGGGGAAATTACCATTAGACCCCTGGCTGTCTTCAAGAGGGGGCTGGACAGACACCTAAAGTACCTGTCCAGCCGGGTTGTCGTTCTTACGTCGGTCTGCGTGCGGTCATCTGTAGCAGCCTGGTTGATAAGGCCCTGATAGATCACAAGGCCTGGTCATGGACAGGGCCGCGCGGGGCACTGACTCTTGGAATATCCTTCAGGTATACTCCAGGTATACACACTTCAGTCAGAGAATTGTCAGAAAGTGGAATAATCTGGAGAGCGATGTAGTGGAGGCAGGATCCATACATAACTTTAAAAAGAGGTACGACAACGTTCTTTGAACAGGGAGAGAGTGGAGGTCGTAGTGGCCAGGAAAGAGACGGGGCCAGGAGCTGTGAATCGAGCCCAGCAACCACAAATAGGTGTGTACATACACACACATACACACACACACACACACACACACACACACACACACACACACACACACACACACACACACACACACACACACACACACACACACACACACACACACACACACACACACACACACACACACACACAAACTAACGCAAATAAAACTTCAGAGATGTCTATGCATATTTTAGAGATGGCGTAGTTTGTGGATGCTTTGGGCAATATTGTTTCAATGTTCACATCAAAATCTTTTAGTCTTTTGCTAGATTCCATTTTCCAGGCTTTTGAGACTAAGGCAGCTGCTGGGAAGGTGGACCAGGTCGCAGTTGGTGGGAAGGTGGACCAGGTCGCAGTTGGTGGGAAGGTGGACCAGGTTGCAGTTGGTGGGAAGGTGGGCCAGGACACAGTTAGTGGGAAGCTAGGCCAGGACATAGCTGGTGGTAAGGTAGGCCAGGACACAGCTGGTGGGAAGGTGGGAAAAGATGCAGCTGGTGGGAAGGTTGGCGAAGACGCAGCTGGTGGCAAGATGAGCCACGCAACAGCAGCAAACTCCACGAAAGTCAGAAGCTGTGATAATCTATATAAATAATCAATAAATTTAATAGTTATTGTAATAAAGTTGGTAGAATTACCGACAATGTGTAAAAAGGACACAAGTGCAACTAACGTGACATTTTGTTGTGGCAACGTTTCGCTCTCCACAATTAATGGTGGCTAATTCTCATAATTTTATTGGCTGATGGCAGTAATTTGTTGGTCAATGCTAATAATTTCTCCCCATTGTAAATAATTTTCTAGCTTATCACAATAAACTTTTCGGGTGAAGGTCAAGGTTAGTTTAAGGGTTTTCCGGGCGATGCTGAGCACTGGAAGCATTTGTTTTGGCTAGTTCCTCTCTAGTGGTCAAAGCTAGTTACTGCTTGTCACTGTGGATCGCTGCTAGTAATCTTTATTTTTATCCGAGTCGATACTAGCTTCATCTCCTCTTATCTGAGAGTCACTACTAGTTATCTTTTCTGACCTGTGTGTCTGTGATAGTTATCTTTTCTGACCTGCAAGTCAGTACTAGTTATCTTTTGTTACCTGAGTCAGTACGAGTTATATTTTGTTATCAGTTAATCAGTACTAGTTATCTTAGCTGCTTGTCAGTACTAACTAGTACTTACTAAACTTTTCTTTTGTTACCTGAGTCAGTCCTAGTTATATTTTGTTACCTGAGTCTGTACTAGCTATCTTTTCTTACCTGTGAGTCAGTGCTAGCTATCTTTTCTTACCTGTGAGTCAGTGCTAGTTATCTTTCCTTACCTGTGAGTCAGTACTAGCTATCTTTTCTTACCTGTGAGTCAGTGCTAGTTATCTTTTCTTACCTGTGAGTCAGTACTATCTTTCCTTACCTGTGAGTCAGTGCTAGTTATCTTTTCTTACCTGTGAGTCAGTACAAGTTATCTCCTCTTACCTGTGAGTCAACACTAGTTATCTTTTGTTACCTACGAGTTAATACTAATTATCTTACCTTGCCTGTGAGTCAGTACTAGATATTTTTCTTTACCTAGCAAAATACTAATAACATTGGTCAACAATTTTTTTCGTTACCAAAAATATTTAAACTTAATTAGCTTATTTCGGGGTTACTGAATTCGAAAATGTCAGTAGGTTTTTCAAACTGGTTCTAGTTTGTGAGATATTGCATACCTAACCTCAGTAAACAGGCAATTTAGCCTTAATGCGTGTATATATAATGACAATTTCTATACACAGAGAGTTTTAATAAAAATTAGAATTTTATTTTTAAAGGATTTAATATTTAACGAATGGAAATGTGTCAACAACGACCACGTAACAATATGGTAATCTTTATTTTGTTATTTTTTTCAAGAGAAACACGAGTTCTTCATGATGAGCCTGATTAAGCAATCAAAATGCATTTTGCTACCTTCCTTCCTTCCTTAAATGAGCAAAAATGAAGAATATGAATACTGCAGTAACATTCCTGGACTTCTTCGAATGGGACATGAATATCGACCAGGCAATTGGCGGCTGTTTATAGATAGCTCCATTAGAACCTTGAAACGTGTCTTATTGCATAATGGTAACCAATATGCATCTCTTGCAATTGCTCACTCAACAAAACCTAAGAAGAAAACGAAAATATCAAAATGTTCTTGCTGTAACTCTGCTATCATGAGCACAAGATGTCTATTTTTGTTAATCGGTAGATAGCAAATTTCTTACTTGTTGGCATGATCTAAAAATAATTTCAAGACGATCTGCAAGCTAGCTCCTCCTGATCAATATATTTTTCACATCATCTTATATGTTTCTCAGTGGGATACCAAATTTCTCGAAACCTAGAGCCAATCAAGCAAAACTGATGACATTCGGAATCAGCACCACAAATATACCCTAAAATCAGTGTAATATCATTGTCCTGAAAATGAGTATTGACCATTGTAATTATTAGACCAGTAAGTTCTAAAACTCGTAACTTAGCTCATTATTGAAAAATAAATCTTTATACCAATATACATATACTAATTAGCAAATAAAATCATTCGAACCTTTAATACAGAAATATATAACATATTTCAATCGTCATAAGAGCGATTTTCAACTTATATTCCGCTGTTCGACTCTCAGAACTTATTTTCCCACAAATGCTGTTCATGAATTGACTATAAATAATCTACCAGAGCAAAGCTCTGATTACACTTTGTTACATTTACACTCTGATGGACACTTCTGTAGCAACTAGAAGCCTCTGACACAAACTGTCATGGTCGAGTATTTGAAGAATGAAACTTGAAATTGATGAAACCAATGGGGATTATAGGGCTAGCTGTTGGTATGAAGTTGCACTCTATGGTCTCATATCCGCTGTCTTTTCCTGTTTGCTGTGATCGTGAAGAGAGAGAGAAAGAGAGAGAGAGAGAGAGAGAGAGAGAGAGAGAGAGAGAGAGAGAGAGAGAGAGAGAGAGAGAGAGAGAGAGAGAGAGAGAGAGTACGACACAGGAAAGATGATGATTCAAACACAGAATAACGGACAGTTATCAACAGTAAATATTTATCTACCAACAAACCCTCACATAATTAATAAGGGGAAATACAGAAAAGTAGTACAAAGCATAGTGAATATGTTAAAAATATTTACGTAGCCAGTTTTCTATATTTCTCCCCTGAAACCCAAAGCATAAATACAGACAAAATTATAAACACATTCAATCTATCAATAATGCCCTGGACATTATTAATAAAAAGTACATTTCATGTCATTTTCCAAGTTCATTCAACTCTTCAAAGTTTACAGTATCTGAAGTCTGTAGCAGTAATATTTCTAAAGGACCTGAAGCCTTCGGTTTGAGTGGCTACTCTACCAAGACGGAGAGTCAGTGACTTCCTCACGTAGAGTCATTCAGGAAATATTTTAATATATAATATTTATACTAACTGAATATTAAGCCTTGACAGGTAAACTCCCACACTACTAACTCTGTAAATAAATATTTAATAATAAAATATAATAAAGAGGCACCAAAGCCTGATATATATTTAAATCAATTTTCTTAACTTTTCATTTATGATCGCCATTATTTGTTTTGAAATTAAAAGCAAGGACAATTATTTACTTTTTTAAGGTGGAAGTTAAAGAGGAACAAGTACAGTGTAACGATCAAGAAGAGCAAAGAAAAATTACGTAAGTAATAATACAAGGGTAATTTATTATTATTATTATTATTATTAATTATTATTATTAATATTATTATTATTATTATTATTAATAATTATTAATTATTATTATTATTATTATTATTATTATTATTATTATTATTATTATTATTATTATTATTATTATTATTAATTATTATTATTATTATTATTATTATTATTATTATTTTTATTATTATTATTATTAATTATTATTATTATTATTATTATTATTATTATTATTATTATTATTATTATTATTATTATTATTATTATTATTATTATTATTATTATTATTATTATTATTATTATTATTATTATTATTATTATCATAGCTTGAATAATTGTTAGTATTGTTGTTGCTGCTGTTGTTTTTGCCGTTGATGCAGATGTTATTTTTATAATTATACTGAAGGAGTTGCATCATATCGGCAGGGTTCAGATTACGCCTGGGGGAGAACATTACGCCTGGGGGAGAACATTACGCCTGGGGGAGAACAGGTAGCAAACAGATTTGCATCTTGCATCAAGAGCCTTTGCTCCAGCATCAAGGTAACCCCTTCCCTCCCACCTCCTCCCTTCCCCTCCCATGGACGTCTTATACCACGAAAGGAAGTAACATGGAAAAACAGCACGAAAACAACACGAAAACAGCACGAAAACTCGTAATTTGTTAGGAGGTTGATTCTCTCTCTTTTTTTTTTTTTTTGTATAGACGAGATTTTGTTTTTTAATCACTCCGAGCCAGCCAGATTTCATCGCTCCTTCAAAAGCGTTGGAAATGTGACACATGTCTCATCCAAGATCAAAAGTGAAGCTAAAATAATAATTTTGAAGAGCTGATGAAGATAAAAAAAAAATGTTTAGGAAAATATGTCAAACTTACGAGGGCAGCAAAATTATGTAAGAGATTACAAAATTAAAACTTGTGCAGGAGGGGAAAAAACTCATTTTCTAATCGCATTAAAATGTTTAGTTTGTAAGGAGAGAGAAAGAGAGAGAGAATGAGAGAGAGAGAGAGAGAGAGAGAGAGAGAGAGAGAGAGAGAGAGAGAGAGAGAGAGAGAGAGAGAGAGAGAGAGAGAGAGAGAGAGAGAGAGAACATCTGAGTACATCCACACACACACACAGGATGTTCCAGAGATGGGACACAGAAACAAAGGGTCACAATTGGAAGCTAAAGACTCAGATGAGTCAAAGAGATGTTAGGAAGTATTTCTTCAGCCACAGAGTTGTTAGGAAGTAGAATAGTCTGGCAAGCGATGTAGTGGAGGCAGGAACTATACATAGTTTTAAGACAAAGTATGATAAAGCTCATGGAGCAGGGAGAGGGAGGACCCAGTAGCGGTCAGTGAAGATCAGGGGCCAGGAGCTGAGTCTCGACCCCTGCAACCACAAATAGGTGAGTACAATTAGGTGAGTACACACACACACACAAGACTCTGTACACCGTGTACGTCAGGCCCATACTGGGGTACGCAGCACCAGTTTGGAACCCACACCTGGTCAAACACGTCAAGAAATTAGAGAAAGTGCAAAGATTTGCAACAAGGCTAGTTCCAGAGCTAAGGGGATTGTCCTACGAAGAAAGGCTAAGGGAAATCGGCCTGACGACGCTATTGGACAGGAAGGTTAGGGGAGACATGATAACGACATACAAAATACTGAGAGGAGTAGATAAGGTGGACAGAGACAGGGTGTTCCAGAGTTGGGACACAGAAACAAGGGGTCACACTTGGAGGCTAAAGACTCAGATGAATCTAAGAGATGTTAGGAAGTATTTCTTTAGTCATAGAGTTGTCAGAAAGTGGAATAGTCTGGCAAATAACGTAGTGGAGGCAGGAACCATGCATAGTTTTAAGACGAGGTTTGATAAAGCTCATGGAGCAGGGAGAGAGAGGACCTAGTAGCAATCAGTGAAGAGGCGGCGTCAGGAGCTATGAATGTATGACCCTTTGCAAGCACAAATAGGTGAGTACAAATAGATGAGTACAGAGTTGGTCTCTGTGACAGAGTACATGTACAGAAATACTGTTTTCAAATCATTTCTGTCTGTCTGTCTCTCTCTGTCTCTCTCAAGTATTGTTATATATATATATATATATATATATATATATATATATATATATATATATATATATATATATATATATATATATATATATATATATATATATATATATATATATATATATATATATATATATATATATACTATATATATGATCATGCTATTTCGTTATTCATTGCAGCAAAATCATTGGGTATTGAGGCGACTAATTGAAAAACAGAGTGAAAGAGTGAGATGAGTTAATGAGCGTTGTATTACCACCACACTTAAAAGATCTCTCTCTCTCATTCTCTCTCTCATTTTATCTCTCTCTCAATGTCCCCTTCTCTCTCTCTCTCCCCCTCTCTCTCTCCCCCTTTTTTTCTCCCCTTTTCTCTCTCCAATCGTCCACGATAATTCCTGCATCATATGAAGAGGGTGAAACTATTCAGGATTTCTGGTGTGTTGTGAAACCATTGTGAATGTCTTGAAAGATCAGGCTCTCGAGTATTATAAAAAATAACATGAGATTATTATTGCTAATTATTATCGAATCATTCTTCCACTGGTTATTTCAGCAATGGGCAAAGGAAATTAACCACTGCACCATGGCCATTGTAAATGCTGTATCTGAGAGATCTTACAATTTCAATGAAATTTGAGAAATTCAACTTCGCGAGAAACATTCCAATAAACTTCGCGGCCGCTAACATGTTTTCGTAAACACAGCAAAAACAATCACAGTAACACAATAGAGAGAAGAGAAAAGGATCTGTGGGTCTTAATGAATGCCAGATGTGGTGGATGATTGTAACCTGGACGTACATAGTCTTTGTGGTTGTTTACTGAAGCATAACAAATATAGCGAAGTGAGCACCGTCGTCAGGGATGCATCAGTACAAGAAGTATGTATGGATGTATGTGTACTCACCTAGTTGTACTCACCTAGTTGTACTCACCTAGTTGTACTCACCTAGTTGTACTCACCTAGTTGTACTCACCTAGTTGTACTCACCTAGTTGAGGTTGCGGGGGTCGAGTCCGAGCTCCTGGCCCCGCCTCTTCACTGATCGCTACTAGGTCACTCTCCCTGAGCCGTGAGCTTTATCATACCTCTGCTTAAAGCTATGTATGGATCCTGCCTCCACTACATCGCTTCCCAAACTATTCCACTTACTGACTACTCTGTGGCTGAAGAAATACTTCCTAACATCCCTGTGATTCATCTGTGTCTTCAACTTCCAACTGTGTCCCCTTGTTACTGTGTCCAATCTCTGGAACATCCTGTCTTTGTCCACCTTGTCAATTCCTCTCAGTATTTTGTATGTCGTTATCATGTCCCCCCTATCTCTCCTCTCCTCCAGTGTCGTCAGGTTGATTTCCCTTAACCTCTCCTCGTAGGACATACCTCTTAGCTCTGGGACTAGTCTTGTTGCAAACCTTTGCACTTTCTCTGGTTTCTTTACGTGCTTGGCTAGGTGTGGGTTCCAAACTGGTGTTATACTCACCCCAAGATCTTTTTCCTTGAGTGAGGTTTGTAGTCTCTGGCCCCCTAGACTGTACTCCGTCTGCGGTCTTCTTTGCCCTTCCCCAATCTTCATGACTTTGCACTTGGTGGGATTGAACTCCAGGAACCAATTGCTGGACCAGGTCTGCAGCCTGTCCAGATCCCTTTGTAGTTCTGCCTGGTCTTCGATCGAGTGAATTCTTCTCATCAACTTCACGTCATCTGCAAACAGGAACACCTCAGAGTCTATTCCTTCCGTCATGTCGTTCACAAATACCAGAAACAGCACTGGTCCTAGGACTGACCCCTGTGGGACCCCGCTGGTCACAGGTGCCCACTCTGACACCTCGCCACGTACCATGACTCGCTGCTGTCTTCCTGACAAGTATTCCCTGATCCATTGTAGTAGTGTGTGAGTGCGTGTGTGTGTGTGTGTGTGTGTGTGTGTGTGTGTGTGTGTGTGTGTGTGTGTGTGTGTGTGTGTGTGTGTGTGTGTGTGTGTATGTATATGTGTGTGTGTGTGTGTGTGTGTGTGTGTGTGTGTGTGTGTGTGTGTGTGTGTGTGTGTGTGTGTGTGTGTGTGTGTGTGTGTGTGTCACACATGCCACCTATCAGTATTTTTTAGCATATTCAAATATCATTATTATTTGCATTAACTTTAAGATCACCCCCCGCTAACATTCCTTGTAGTTATACATGTTGCTGGTAAAGACCCTCCTTCTCCTCAAGCATCAAAAATTCTAATTTTAAATCCTCTATCAGTACGTATGACTTTACAGGATCACTGAACTCCAATGTTGTCCACTGACATGGGTTCAGATAGCGTTGATACCACGACATCCATAATGTGCAAAAAACGACGTTATCAGTTATTATTTATGTCTGATGTTCGACGTCATTGTAAACTCTGGCAGATGCGAGAAGCAGTCATAAACCCCTCTCTTGTTTTTAATAAAGAATTGACTCCTCTCATTTTGTACCTGTCACTCTGTTTCTCAGTTTGTCTGTCTGTCTCTCTGTCTGTTACCCTGTTTGCCATGTATATCTGTCTGTTAGTCTGTCTGTGTTTCTAGTTGTCTGTCTGTTGGTGAGTTTGTCTATAAGCCCGTCTTTGTGTGTGTGTGTATGTGTGTGTGTGTGTGTGTGTGTGTGTGTGTGTGTGTGTGTGTGTGTGTGTGTGTGTATGTGTGCGTGTGATCATGGCAGATAATTACAATAATTAAAGATGATTGCTAACATAGTTGCTGTTTAATTATTCTTAATACAAAAATAATGATATTTTCAGCCCAGATCCGTATAAAATTAGTCTGAAACATCATAATTAATTTGTAATATATTGTAATATTAGAGAGAGAGAGAGAGAGAGAGAGAGAGAGAGAGAGAGATGAAACACGCGTAAACAATTATATATAACACGAACAAGAAGCAATTAAATGACAGTATGCAAATCTAAAACTATTTCCATGTACAAAATAAAAAACGGGAATGCCATAGGATTTTTTTTTCATAATTTTGTAAAAACTACAACAAAAAATAACGTTTTTTTTTTGAGAGGTTCTCCATTGTTTGAAGTGTGTGAGTGTTTGTCCGTGCCTGTCTCCCTTGTCTGGGTTTTGACACGGACTCAGACTGATCCCTTCACAATGGTGTCGTGAAGAAAATATGTCAGTAAAAAGCAGTTTTTTTAGGGCGTAATTCTGAGTTTCCAATTTTTAAGGTTTTATGTGTGTGTGTGTGTGTGTGTGTGTGTGTGTGTGTGTGTGTGTGTGTGTGTGTGTGTGTGTGTGTGTGTGTGTGTGTGTGTGTGTGTGTGTGTGTGTGTGTGTGTGTGTGTGCGTGTGTGTGTATGTGTGTGCGCGTGTGTGTGTGTGTGTGTGTGTGTGTGTGTGTGTGTGTGTGTGTGTGTGTGTGTGTGTGTGTGTGTGTGTGTGTGTGTGTGTGTGTGTGTGTGTGTGTGTTTGTTGTTTATTTTTTTGTGTGTGTGTGCGTACTCACCTAATTGTACTCACCTAATTGCTGGGGTCGAGACTCATGGCCCTGGCCCCGCCTCTTCGTTGAATGCTACTAGCTCCTCTCTCTCTCCCTGCTCCACGAGCTTTATCATACCTCGTCTTAAAGCTATGTATGGTTCCTGCCTCCACTACTTCTCTCGCCAGACTGTTCCACTTCCTGACCACTCTGTGACTGAAGAAATGCTTCCTGACATCTCTGTGGCTCGTCTGAGTCTTCAACTTCCAAGAGTGACCCCTTGTTTCTGTGTCCCCTCTCTGGAACATCTTCTCTCTGTCTACCCTGTCTATTCCACGCAGTATTTTGTATGTCGTTATCATGTCTCCCCTATCCTTCCTGTCCTCCAGTGCCGGCAGGCCGATTTCCCTAAACCTTTCTTCATAGGACACTCCCCTTAGCTCTGGAACTAACCTTGTCGCAAACCTTTGAACTTTCTCTAATTTCTTGACGTGTTTGATCAAGTGTGGGTTCCAAACAGGTGCTGCATACTCCAGTATGGGCCTGACATACACGGTGTACTGTGTCTTGAAAGATTCCTTACTTAGGTATCGGAATGCTGATCTCAGGTTCGCCAGGCGCCCATATGCTGCAGCAGTTATCTGGTTTATGTGTGCTTCCGGAGACGTGTTCGGTGTTATACTCACGCCAAGATCTTTCTCCTTGAGCGAGGTTTGCAGTCGTTGGCAACCTAGCCTATACTCTGTCTGCGGTCTTCTTTGCCCTTCTCCGATCTTCATGACTTTGCATTTGGCAGGGTTGAATTCGAGAAGCCAGTTGCTGGACCACTTGTCCAGCCTGTCCAGGTCACTTTGAAGTCCTGCCTGATCCTCATCTGATTTAATTCTCCTCATTAACTTCACATCATCTGCGATTCATGTCATTCACATATACCAAAAATAGCACTTGTCCTAGGACCGACCCCTGTGGGACCCCGCTCGCCACAGGTGCCCACTGTGATACCTCATCACGTACCATGACTCGTTGTTGTCTCCCTGTCAGATATTCTCTGATCCATTGAAGTGCCCTTCCCGTTATATGCGCCTGATCCTCTAGTTTCTGCACTAATCTCTTGTGAGGAACTGTGTCAAAGGCCTTCTTGCAGTCCAAGAAGATGCAATCAACCCACCCTTCTCTCTCATCTCTTACTTCTGTTACTTCATCATAAAACTGCAGAAGGTTAGTGACACAGGATTTGCTTTCCATGAAACCGTGCTGATTGTCATTTATACTTTTGTTCCGTTCCAGGTGCTCCACCGCTCTCCGCCTATTAATCTTCTCTATGACTTTGCATACTATACACGTCAGTGACACTGGTCTGTAGTTTAGCGTCTCTTTTCTGTCTCCTTTTTTAAAAATGGGCACTACATTTGCCGTCTTCCATACCTCAGGTAGTTGCCCAGTTTCAAGGGATGTGTTGAAAATTGTGGTTAATGGGACACACAGCATTTCTGCTCCCTCTCTAAGGACCTACGGGGAGATGTTGTTCGATCCCATTGCCTTTGAGGTATCAAGGTCCTTTAGCAGCTTCTTCACCTCCTCCTCAGTTGTGTGTATGTCATCCAGCACTTGTTAGTGTATTCCTTGTTGGTGTCCCCCTCTGTCCTGTCTTCCCAGAGTCCTTCCTGTCTCCACTGTGAATACTTCCTTAAACCTCTTGTTGAACTCCTCACATACCTCTTGATCGTTTCGTGTGAGTTCCCCACCTTCTTTCCTCAGCCTGATCACCTGATCTTTGGTATACAGCAGTTTCGGGTCGGACTTGACTTTTGATGTTATGTCGCTTTCATACTGTCTTTGGGCCTCCCTCCTTATCTGTGTATACTTGTTTCTGGCTCTTCGACTGATCTCCTTATTTTCCTGTGTCCTTTGCCTTCTGCACCTCTTCCATTCTCTAATGCACTTAGTTTTTGCCTCCCTACACCTTCGGGTAAACCAAGGACTCACTTTGGTCTTCCCATCAATTCTGTTGCCCTTGGGAACAAACCTTTCCTCTGCCTCCTTGTATTTTGTTGCTACATATTCCATCATTCCGTTTACTGACTTTCCTACCAGTTCTCTGGTCCACTGAACCTCCCGTAGGAGGTTCCTCATACCTGTGTAGTCCCCCCTTTTATAGTTTGGCTTTTCCCAATATACTCCTGTTACTCTTTCCATTTGCAGCTCTATTATGTAATCAAAAGTCAGAACCACGTGATCGCTAGCTCCAAGGGGTCTCTCATATGTAATGTCATCAATGCCTGAACTGCTCAGGGTGAACACAAGGTCCAGTCTTGCTGGTTCATCCTACCCTCTCTCTTTGGTAGTGTTCCTGATGTGTTGATGCATGAGGTTTTCCAGTATCACATCCATCATCTTGGCTCTCCATGTGTCAGGACCCGTGAGGCTCCAGGTTTTCCAAGTCAATGTCACTATGGTTGAAATCACCCATAACCGGTAACACTGCTCTGCACGATTGAGCACTTCGTGCCACCTCAGCCAGTGTTTCCACCATCGATCTGTTGTTCTCTTCATATTCCTCTCTTGGCCTCCTGCAGTTCTGTGGTGGGTTATACATCACTGCAATATGTTCCCCAGACTGAATTGTAGCTACTATGTAGTCCCTTTCTCCCATCTCGCCCATGCCTTCCATTTCCTCAAGAGCCCATCGGATTTTTATGAGTAGAGCAACCCCTCCTCTCCCTCTGCTCCTCCTGTCTTTCCTCAGGATCTGGTATCCCGGTGGGAAGACTGCGTCTGTTATTGTCTCAGTGAGTTTCGTTTCTGTGACTGCTATGATGTCTGGGGACTTCTCATTGATTCTTTCATGCCACTCATCGTATTTATTTGTTAATCCATCTGCGTTCGTGTGCCACACCTTCAACTTCTTATCTATCACGGTGGTTCTGGGAAAATATTTGGGTTGGGGGAGTGGGAGCCCTGGATAAGATAAGATAAGATAAGATTTCGTTCGGATTTTTAACCCCGGAGGGTTAGCCACCCAGGATAACCCAAGAAAGTCAGTGCGTCATCGAGGACTGTCTAACTTATTTCCATTGGGGTCCTTAATCTTGTCCCCCAGGATGCGACCCACACCAGTCGACTAACACCCGGGTACCTATTTGCTGCTAGGTGAACAGGACAACAGGTGTAAGGAAACGTGTCGAAATGTTTCCACCCGCCGGGAATCGAACCCGGGCCCTCCGTGTGTGAAGCGGGAGCTTTAGCCACCAGGCCACCGGGAGGGGGCATTTGGGTTTGCAGTGTGGGTGGGGTTTGTGTTGGGGTGGGTGAGGGTAGAGTGCCCTTAGGGAGCTGCTGTAGGGGTGGAGTTTGTGATGTGGGGGTGGGGAGAGAGGGAACAGTGTGTGGGTTTTGGCTTAGATTGTTCAGTTGCATTGGGGTTGTAGCAGTTTGGGTGGGGTTTTTAATGGGAGGTGGGGGCAGAGTGCCCATAGGGGGCTGCTGTAGGGTTGAGGTTTGTGATGTGGGGGGTGAGGGCAGAGGGAACAGTGTGTGGGTTTTGGTTTAGATTGGTCAGTTACGTGTGTCTGTTTGTTTGTTTGATTGTGTGTGTGTGTGTGTTTGTTTGTTTGTGTGTGTGTTTGTGTGTGTGTGTGTGTGTGTGTGTGTGTGTGTGTGTGTGTGTGTGTGTGTGTGTGTGTGTGTGTGTGTGTGTGTGTGTGTGTGTGTGCGTGTGTGTCTGTATGTGTCTGTGTCTGTGAGTCTGTCTGTGTGTGTTTATGTGTGTGTGTGTGTGTGTGTGTGTGTGTGTGTGTGTGTGTGTGTGTGTTTGTGTGTGTGTGTGTGTGTGTGTGTGTGTGTGTGTGTGTGTGTGTGTGTGTGTGTGCGTGTGTGTGTGTGTGTGTGTGTGTGTGTGTGTGTGTGTGTGTATGTGTGTGATCTGTATATTTTCACCCCCTTGTGAGATCCTTAGTTATTCACATATATATGTTTAGTTATTCATACTTACATATATCCGTTTCGTACAAATATCTGCATCTGCTATGTCATACTCATTAACAAGAAAATCATTAATGCAGCTGTAAACCCATTAGCAAGGTGTAGGGTGTGTAGATGACGTTGCTAATGAGACAAACATAATTTTTATTACTCCCTCTCATCTGCAGACACTTTACTTGAGACAAGGAAATCCTTAATTATTTCTCGTCCCATTAATCCCCTGCAGGTTGGAAGTCGCTATATGTTATGGTATGTAATATTTGGTGTTCACCGTAGTGGCTCCTCTTGAGCATCTGAGATGCTTTTATAATTTCTACTGAAATAGGTAAAGGAAAATCATCTTAGAGCTTTGGATATGCAGTAAGAGGTTGGCATCTCTCAGTGTTTATACAGAGAAAAACGGGCTATCTATATGTGAGCATTTGCAGACGAGATGAGGAAATCTATTTATATATGCACAGACGAGGTGAGAATATCTTTGTACATATACACACTAAGGGTTTGAGTATGTATATGTTTATATGTGCAGACTAGAAGGTATATTCTGGTGAATATACACAGACAGGTTTATATTCCAAGAGATGTGGTTATCTCTTTATGCACAGTGTATGTACACATGTATTTTATTGTAATACAATGGGAGGTTCGCATATTTCAGTATATATATATATATATATATATATATATATATATATATATATATATATATATATATATATATATATATATATATATATAATGGGGTCCACCTCTGGTGTAAATTGTGGTACCCATAGCCTCGGAGAAGTGGATAAAAAGGCTTCAAGGAAGAATATTTGGATTTCTTCCTGAAGCCATTTGAATATTCCACTTCCCCTACCACCCCATCTTTTCATTCGTTTTTTTACCAATAAGAATATTTTGTTACATAATATGGTACAGAAGATTTAAGAGATACATTGTTGATATAAAGGTGGCATATATGGTACATGTTGCTACGTGTGTGTCACCGATTATAAGGCGAAAATCTCATCCAGCTCCTCAGAGCTGGAGGCGCGTGCCCGAAACACAGCAGGCATTACCCCTCTGAACAGCCGCGCTGAGCCAATGGAACAGAAAACTAGCTGCCCTGGGATCCCTAGTTACCCTGATGAGTCTTTTTCCCAGCTCCTTAAGGAATTTAGATGCATTCTTTGCCCATGAGCCAAGGGTCTCTGAGCCTATGAGAACAAACATATAATGATGGACAAGTTCTCCATATTTTCTAGACTTTTTTGACTCCCTGAAGCTGGCAGCTGCCCCTCCTTCCTCCCTGGTGTATTGGAGATAGGTATCAGCCAATGTAGATGAACATGTAAAGTCCCACACCACCTGCTTACCGTCTGTGCAGGCTTGAAGGGTGATACCATCTGGACGCTTCTGGCTGCCATCAGATCTGCATACCTGGGGTGGCTCCCTTACTGCTGGGCATCCGGCTGTTGTGAGCCTCCTCTTGATAATGTTATTAACCTCCTCATGTCTTGCAATCTTTCCCTCGGATTTACGGCACACAAGGCCATGGTACCCGAATCGGTCTGCTGCTTCACTGCCACAAATACGAATGTGTTCGGCGAGAATAGGGGCGGCAAGTCGAAGGGCAACACCGATGCGGATGGTCTGTTGGTGGAGGAGTGTGCCAAGGGTGGAGTTGGGAAGAGCCAACAGAAAGTTCCATGCATGAGGGGCTCTCACTGCCAGAAGGCGGGCTCTATCCTTCCCTGACACACTCTGAAGAATTGTTGAGGCTATATTTTCCACTATTGGACCATCCCAGTGCTATTGTTTGTAGTTGTTGGGGGGAGGAGGTCTGGTTTCAGAGCCCGTTAGATTATAGCAAATCATGGCTCCGTCAATGAACTTTTGGTCCTGGACTCCAATCTTTTCCTTGAGACGTTCAGGGATAGTCGCTGCTACAAGCCCTATGGATGCCATACATGAGGATAGAAAAGCAGGTAACGTAATCTGTGATGACTTGTGGACACCAATGCCTCCAAGTCTGACTGGAAGTGTAGCTTGGTTCCACTGCCCGTCTTCTAGAGTAAGATATATATATATATATATATATATATATATATATATATATATATATATATATATATATATATATATATATATATATATATATATATATATATATATATATATATATACATATATATATATATATATATATATATATATATATATATATATATATATATGTATATATATATGTGTGTGTGTGTGTGTGCGTGTGTGTGTGTGTGTGTGTGTGTGTGTGTGTGTGTGTGTGTGTGTGTGTGTGTGTGTGTGTGTGTGTGTGTGTGTGTGTGTGTGTGTGTGTGTGTGTGTGTGTGTGTGTGTGTGTGTGTGTGTGTGTGTTGTGTGTGTGTGTGTGTGTGTGTGTGTGTGTGTGTGTGTGTGTGTGTGTGTCTGCGTGTGTGTGTGTATGTATGTATATATGACTGGCCGTATTCCACCTAGGCAGAGTGACCTAAAATAAAAAAAAGCCTAAAGTTTTTCCTTTTAATTTTAGTAATTTATATAGGAGAAGGAGGGTTACTAGCCCTTTGCTCCCGGCATTTTAGTCACCTGTCACGACACACATGGCTTATGGAGGAAGAATTCTTTTCCATTTCCCCATGGTTTAAGAGGAAATACAGAAGAAAAAGAACTATTAAGAAAATAGAAGAAAACCCAGATGGATGTGTAAATATATATGCGTGTACATGCATGTGTATTGTGACCTAAACGTAAGTAGAAGTAGCAAGATATACCTGTTGTCCCGCGTGCTTATGAGACAGAAAAAAGAGACCAGCAATCTTACCATTATGTAAAACAATTACAGGTTTCCCTTTCACAGTATCTTGGCAAGACTGTAGTACCACTTTGGGTGGCTGTTGTCTACCAACCTACTACCACAGAACGGTAGTACCTCCCTGGGTGGTTGCTGTTTACCAACCTACTACCACAGGACGGTAGTACCTCCCTGGGTGGTTGCTGTCTACCAGCCTACTACCACAGGACGGTAGTACCTCCCTGGGTGGTTGCTGTCTACCAACCTACTACCACAGGACAATAGTGCCTCCCTGGGTGGTTCCTGTTTATCAAACTACTAGCACAGGACGGTAGTACTTTCCTGGGTGGTTGCTATTTTTCAACCTACTACCTAGATTATGTATAAAATATATATATATATATATATATATATATATATATATATATATATATATATATATATATATATATATGTATTACTTATCTTTCAGTGAATATACACCGATGAGTTTGTATCTCTCAGTTTATTTACCTGAGAATTTCCTTCATATATATCGTTAAGATCAACGCAACCCTAATACCTTCGTTTAATATCCAAACATCCTCCTCTATCAGCCACACTTTTTTTTGAGTATCAAACTCCATCGTCAGCGCTAACACGTTTACAAACCAATACCAAACTGAATCGATGGTCTGTATCAAAGCATAAATTTTCCATTTACACGAAGTCATAAAATTAAAAATATATCTAGAAGTCACAAGTAAACCTAACAATTTTTCAGTCAATAACATAGAATTTATCTCAACGTTAAGTTTTGTACTCACAAATAAAATACCTTATTGAACTTTGATTGGGTGTAATTGAGTTGTTCAATTTAAACCTCATCCTAACAGTATATAAACATACAGAGAAACATTTTAGAATACAGTAAAGGGCTGACACAATAACAATGTCTATATTTACCTGAGTGTGAGTTAGCTCTAGAGGTGAATTACTAATTAGGTTGCTGCACAGGTGAATATCAAGCGAGTGTTTGGAACAAGGAGTAAAGTGAAAGGGCAGGGTGTAGCGGAACTGTGTAGTGAAGGGAATAGCGTTTGTTTAGTGGGCTCTCTCTCTATGTATATATATCTCTCTCTCTTTCTTTTCCCACTTCCGAGAAGGCCACGTGTCACATTAATTAGAAGACAATGCAGAAACATCTCGTTGTATCACACTACCAGAGGAGTGTAATAATATCGAGGAATTTCATATAGTGAAATGTGGCGTGCTTTCACCGTAGTGTTGCACCTCTCCACACGCTTCGTTATTGGTTGTCGCCAATATTCTCTCTCTCTCTCTCTTTATATATATATATATATATATATATATATATATATATATATATATATATATATATATATATCTATATATATATATATATATATATATATATATATATATATATATATATATATATATATATATATATATATATATATATATATATATATATATATATATATATATATATATATATATAAAAGTGGTATTGAATTATTTACCAAACTGCGGCAGGCCAGGGTTCGACCCCACGACACATTGTCCCTCCTCAGGAGACCGCACACTGTACATGTCACCTTATCAACTCCGCCATGGATCCTACTAGGCTTGTTTCATGTTGCGAGGACACTTGTAGCAGTGGTATGTTAAGGATTAATTTCAGCTTCCACCTGTTTGAATACTCGTCTCAACAATCAGTCTAAATTGCTATGAAACCACGAAACAATCTGAATATTTACTAGTAATTTTAGGATTTTCTTTTCCCCTTAAAATGCAGTTTAAGGAGCAAGTTCTTTCAATTATGATGATAATTTTGTGCAAATTATATGCTTCCTTTCTGTATAACAACAATTCTGTTATTTTTATGCATAATGTAGAATTTCTAGGCGTATTTGTCATAAATTTGATCTAAACATTTAAAACTTTCGATAATGATAATTAAGGAATTAAGTATTTTAATAGGATATGTGCTGCTTTTGCCTTTGATATACCTTTGATGAGTTCCAAGAGTTTTTCTACTCCCGGAGCCCGGCCATTGGCCAGACTCTGGTGTTTCCCTCGTCACCCAGATTGTACCCGTTGGTGCCCCGCTGCCCTACATAGCCATCACAGCCTGGTTGATCTGCTCAATCAAGAAATTTTGTGTTACGCATTCAGTAGTGTCGGGATGAACTGGTAAGACTTATTATTTTATTATATTCAGGGGGAAACGGTAAGTCCATAGTTGTCATACATGACAGTGGAAGTGAAAGGTGATCAAGTTTGATCCGAGTATGAGAAAGTTTGATCCGAGTATGAGAAAGTTTGATCCGAGTATGAGAAAGTTTGATCCGAGTATGAGAAAGTTTGATCCGAGTATGAGAAAGTTTGATCCGAGTATGAGAAAGTTTGATCCGAGTATGAGAAAGTTTGATCCGAGTATGAGAAAGGGGAAATCTGACTACTTAGATCAGGGTTTATTTGTATTTCTTCTCCCTAGTTCTCTTTTTTCTTTATAAATGTTGTTCGAGCTTTATTTATATTTATGAGTCTAGTTCTCTTATGTAAATAAAAACAATAAAAATATTTCAGTGTATCTGCAATACTTAGACTTAATCAAAAGAGAAAATACACATCGAGAGATGTGTATCTCTCTATGAATAACACAGACAGGTGTGCAATTCTCAGTGTGTAAACATACCTGAAGATATGAATCTCTTAATATAAGTTTATAGACACAGGTATAAAGTGGTGCGTAACTCTAATTGTATAAACATCCAGAAGTGTGTGTGTGTGTGTCTTTCAGTGAATATACGCTGAGAGATTACTTTAATACCTGTTTTAACTGTGATGAACAGGATATACGCAGCCTTAATGACCCCTCGTGTAATCGATATGGCTTTAAGTCCAATTAACCAACAGATCTTTATCAGGAGACACTAAGATGCATTTTCTCAAACTAAGCACCACCACCATCAGTCAGTTCACGGTTATATACGCCGAGTGGATAATATATATATATATATATATATATATATATATATATATATATATATATATATATATATATATATATATATATATTAATAAATGTTCACATAGAATAAAACATATATAGGGGGTGGTAGGAGAAGAAAATATTCAAACAGCTCCGGGGAGAACCTTGAGTTTTCTCTGAGGTACGTTTATTGTCTTCTCTGAGGATGAGGGTCCCCATTCCAGCTATAGAGGTGGTACTTCCCTATATATTTTTTTAGACAAAAATATATATATATATATATATATATATATATATATATATATATATATATATATATATATATATATATATATATATATATATATATATATAGTGCCGAATATGTAAAACTGGTCAATTAGCAAGAACTCATTTAAAATTAAGTCCTTTCTAAAATTTTCTCTTATACGTTTAAAGATATATTTTTCTCATTAATGTTAATGTAAAAATTTTTAATTTTGGCCCAGAAGGATCTTAGAAAACTTATCTAACCTTATTATAACAAGCGCAATTTATTTTAGCCTAACCCAACTAAATATATTTTAAATACGTTTACAATAATTTAGTACTAAATAAACACAACGAAATATATTTTTTTCGTTAGGTTCAGAATGATTTTGGCGAAATTATTGCATACACAAATTTTCACTTGTCCTATATGGCAAGATGAGCGTTGCTATTTAAGCCAAGATCGCAAGTTCTGCCTATTCGGCACAACATATATATATATATATATAAGGGAGAAAAAGTTAGCATATGAGAAGTTTTTACAAAGTAGAAGTGATGCAAGGAGGGAAGAGTATATGGAGAAAAAGAGAGAAGTTAAGAGAGTGGTGAAGCAATGTAAAAAGAGAGCAAATGAGAGAGTGGGTGAGATGTTATCAACAAATTTTGTTGAAAATAAGAAAAAGTTTTGGAGTGAGATTAACAAGTTAAGAAAGCCTAGAGAACAAATGGATTTGTCAGTTAAAAATAGGAGAGGAGAGTTATTAAATGGAGAGTTAGAGGTATTGGGAAGATGGAAGGAATATTTTGAGGAATTGTTAAATGTTGATGAAGATAGGGAAGCTGTGATTTCGTGTATAGGGCGGGGAGGAGTAACATCTTGTGGGAGTGAGGAGGAGCCAGTTGTGAGTGTGGGGGAAGTTCGTGAGGCAGTAGGTAAAATGAAAGGGGGTAAGGCAGCCGGGATTGATGGGATAAAGATAGAAATGTTAAAAGCAGGTGGGGATATAGTTTTGGAGTGGTTGGTGCAATTATTTAATAAATGTATGGAAGAAGGTAAGGTACCTAGGGATTGGCAGAGAGCATGCATAGTTCCTTTGTATAAAGGCAAAGGGGATAAAAGAGAGTGCAAAAATTATAGGGGGATAAGTCTGTTGAGTGTACCTGGTAAAGTGTATGGTAGAGTTATAATTGAAAGAATTAAGAGTAAGACGGAGAATAGGATAGCAGATGAACAAGGAGGCTTTAGGAAAGGTAGGGGGTGTGTGGACCAGGTGTTTACAGTGAAACATATAAGTGAACAGTATTTAGATAAGGCTAAAGAGGTCTTTGTGGCATTTATGGATTTGGAAAAGGCGTATGACAGGGTGGATAGGGGGGCAATGTGGCAGATGTTGCAAGTGTATGGTGTAGGAGGTAGGTTACTGAAAGCAGTGAAGAGTTTTTACGAGGATAGTGAGGCTCAAGTTAGAGTATGTAGGAAAGAGGGAAATTTTTTTCCCAGTAAAAGTAGGCCTTAGACAAGGATGTGTGATGTCACCGTGGTTGTTTAATATATTTATAGATGGGGTTGTAAGAGAAGTAAATGCGAGGGTCTTGGCAAGAGGCGTGGAGTTAAAAGATAAAGAATCACACACAAAGTGGGAGTTGTCACAGCTGCTCTTTGCTGATGACACTGTGCTCTTGGGAGATTCTGAAGAGAAGTTGCAGAGATTGGTGGATGAATTTGGTAGGGTGTGCAAAAGAAGAAAATTAAAGGTGAATACAGGAAAGAGTAAGGTTATGAGGATAACAAAAAGATTAGGTGATGAAAGATTGAATATCAGATTGGAGGGAGAGAGTATGGAGGAGGTGAACGTATTCAGATATTTGGGAGTGGACGTGTCAGCAGATGGGTCTATGAAAGATGAGGTGAATCATAGAATTGATGAGGGAAAAAGAGTGAGTGGTGCACTTAGGAGTCTGTGGAGACAAAGAACTTTGTCCTTGGAGGCAAAGAGGGGAATGTATGAGAGTATAGTTTTACCAACGCTCTTATATGGGTGTGAAGCGTGGGTGATGAATGTTGCAGCGAGGAGAAGGCTGGAGGCAGTGGAGATGTCATGTCTGAGGGCAATGTGTGGTGTGAATATAATGCAGAGAATTCGTAGTTTGGAAGTTAGGAGGAGGTGCGGGATTACCAAAACTGTTGTCCAGAGGGCTGAGGAAGGGTTGTTGAGGTGGTTCGGACATGTAGAGAGAATGGAGCGAAACAGAATGACTTCAAGAGTGTATCAGTCTGTAGTGGAAGGAAGGCGGGGTAGGGGTCGGCCTAGGAAGGGTTGGAGGGAGGGGGTAAAGGAGGTTTTGTGTGCGAGGGGCTTGGACTTCCAGCAGGCATGCGTGAGCGTGTTTGATAGGAGTGAATGGAGACAAATGGTTTTTAATACTTGACGTGCTGTTGGAGTGTGAGCAAAGTAACATTTATGAAGGGATTCAGGGAAACCGGCAGGCCGGACTTGAGTCCTGGAGATGGGAAGTACAGTGCCTGCACTCTGAAGGAGGGGTGTTAATGTTGCAGTTTAAAAACTGTAGTGTAAAGCACCCTTCTGGCAAGACAGTGATGGAGTGAATGATGGTGAAAGTTTTTCTTTTTCGGGCCACCCTGCCTTGGTGGGAATCGGCCGGTGTGATAATAAAAAAAATAAAAATATATAAACATACGTAAAGATGCAATATTAAATTATAAATAAATTTAAATTTCTTTTTCACATTATCACTTTATTTTTAATGTCTTGTGTTAGTAATATATATATATAACATCTACAATGTTTTGTATCTTATAAAAAATAGTAATGTAGGTACTGACAGACACTTCCTCTTGTAAACAGACAACGTAAACTTACGGTATCGATAAATACAGTACGGCACAGTAAATTTTCTCTTCCTTATGATTTTCTTAATAATATTTTCTGTTTTGCAGCTTACTTTATTGTAAGAATACAGTATATATTACATATAACGTACAATGTGTTAATCGACTGTTTATATTATAGATAAGACTTCCGGTCAACAAGTGGACATTAGTAAAGCTTTAAGTGGATTTTCGATGCGCGAAAGGGAAGGGTGAGGCACCCCTAACCCCCCCCCCGCATATATATATATATATATATATATATATATATATATATATCTATATATATATATATATTTATATATATATATATATATATATATATATATATATATATATATATATATATATATATATATGTATATGTATATATGTGTGTGTGTGTGTGTGTGTGTGTGTGTGTGTGTGTGTGTGTGTGTGTGTGTGTGTGTGTGTGTGTGTGTGTGTGTGTGTGTGTGTGTACTCACCTATTTGTGGTTGCAGGGGTCGAGTCATAGCTCCTGGCCCCGCCTCATCACTGTGTGAGTGTGTGTACTAACCTATTTGTGCTCACCTGTTTGTGGTTGCAGGGGTCGAGTCACAGCTCCTGGCCCCGCCTCTTCACCGGTTGCTAATGGGTCCTCTCTCTCCCCGCTCCATGAGCTTTATCAAACTTCGTCTTAAAACTATGTATGGTTTCAGCCTCCACTACATCACTTTCTAGGATATTCCACTGCCTGACAACTCTATGACTGAAGAAATACTTCCTAACATCCCTTTCACTCATCTGAGTCTTCAACTTCCAATTGTGACCTCTTGTTTCTGTGTCCCCTCCCTGGAACATCCTGTCATTGTCCACCTTGTCTATTCCGCGCAGTATTTTATATGTCATTATCATGTCTCCCCTGACCCTCCTGTCCTCCAGTGTCGTCAGGCCGATTTCCCTTAACCTTTCTTCATAGGACATTCTCCTTAGCTCTGGAACTAACCTTGTCCCAAACCTTTGCACTTTCTCTAATTTCTTGACGTGCTTGATCAAGTGCGGGTTCCAAACGGTTGCTGCATACTCCAGTATGGGCTTGACGTACACGGTGTACAGTGTCTTGAACTATTCCTTGCTAAGGTATCGGAATGCTGTTCTCAGGTTTGCCAGGCGCCCATATGCTGCAGCAGTTATCTGGTTGATGTGTGCTTCCGTAGACATGGTTGTTGTTATACTCACCCCAAGATCTTTCTCCTTGAGCGAGGTTTGTAGTCTTTGGCCACCTAGCCTATACTCTGTCTGCGGTCTTCTGTGCCCTTCCCCTATCTTCATGACTTTGCATTTGTAGGGGTTAAATTCGAGAAGCCAGTTGCTGGACCAGGTGTCCAGTCTGTCCAGGTCTCTTTGAAGTCCTGCCTGATCCTCATCTGATTTAATTCTCCTCATTAACTTCACATCGTCTGCAAACACGGACACTTCTGAGTCTAACCCTACCATCATGTCGTTCACATATACCAAAAATAGCACTGGTCCTAGGACCGACCCCTGTGGGACCCCGCTCGTCACAGGTGCCCACTGTGATACCTCATTACGTACCATGACTCGTTGTTGCCTCCCTGTCAGGTATTCTCTGATCCATTGGAGTTCCCTTCCTGCTATACGTGCCTGATGCTCTAGCTTCTGCACTAATCTCTTGTGAGGAACGGTGTCAAAGGCCTTCTTGCATTCTAAGAAGATGCAATCAACCCACGCCTCTCTCTCGTGTCTTACTTCTCTTACTTTATCATAAAACTCCAGAAGGTTTGTGACACAGGATTTACCTTCCATGAATCCGTGCTGGTTGGTGTTTATACTCTTGTTCCGTTCCAGGTGCTCCACCACTCTCCTCCTGATAATCTTCTCCATAACTTTGCATGCTATACAGTCAGTGACACAGGTCTATAGTTTAGTGCCTCTTTTCTGTGTGTGTGTGTGTGTGTGTGTGTGTGTGTGTGTGTGTGTGTGTGTGTGTGTGTGTGTGTGTGTGTGTGTGTGTGTGTGTGTGTGTGTGTGTGTGTGTGTGTGTGTGTGTGTGTGTGTGTGTGTGTGTGTGTGTGTGTGTGTGGTGTGTGTGTTTGAGGTGAGTAGATGACGTGTAACCTTCATGACCCTTGTGTATTCAGGTGGCTTTAAACCACAACCAGTAACCATAAGCGTGTTGTTTTGTCATCAAAACTAACTTTTTTATCTTTCTTGAAATAATAATAATAATAATAATAATAATAATAATAATAATAATAATAATAATAATAATAATAATAATAATAATAATAATAATAATAATAATAATAATAATAAGAATAATAATAATAATCTTCAGCGCTCACTGGTGAAGAAATGGATGGGGTCATCGAGTTGTCGTGGTCGTGCTGAGCCAGCACGACTATAACCCTCGCCCATATGAAAGCTCTAAAGAAGGTGAGCTGATGACCGCAGTGTCCCTTTCCCTTCCCAGTAATACATTTATTTATTTATTTATTTATTTATTTATTTATTTATTTATAATTTGAGCACACTTACAGTGGTACAAAAAAATACAGAAGAGCAGCATGCCAAAGCCACTTATACTATGCATAGCATTACGGGCTGGCTTAAAATTAACTTAAGATTAACTAAGCAATGATGAAATCAGTGAAAAACATTAATGTAAACTGATTACTATAAAGCTCAAGTGAGTATTACAAAGACAGGTCATATGGTTGCATGCATTGTTGTACATTCAGTCGTATGGAGTATTCTGTTAGGTAGTGTATTTAAAAAATATTAAAGTTAGATTGGGTTTTAGGTTTAACATTTATGTGATATAATTGTGAGAAACATTTAAGATATACAATTTATAAGGTTCAGTTATTCAGTATTTATTTGGTTTTGGGTGAGTAAGTGATCTTTGAGAAGAGACTTGAATTTATAAACAGGTAGTGTTTCTTTTATATTTACAGGTAATGAATTCCAGATTTTAGGGCCTTTTATGTGCATTGAGTTTTTGCATAGCGTGAGATGGACACGAGGAATATCAAAGAGTGATCTGTGCCTTGTGTTATGGTCATGTGTTCTGTTGAGGTTGGCAAGGAGATGTTTGAGGGGAGGGTTAATATCAGAGTTGAGTGTTCTATGTATGTAATAGGTGCAGTAATAAGTATGGATGTTTTGTATGGTGAGTAGGTTGAGTGTATTGAATATTGGTGGAGTGTGCTGCCTGTAGTGAGAATTTGTTATCATTCTAACTGCAGCCTTTTGTTGGTTAATTAGTGGTCTGAGATGGTTACTTGTTGTTGAGCCCCATGCACAAATTCCATAGGTGAGATAGGGGTAAATAAGAGAGTGATATAGGGCCAGGAGGGCTGACTGTGGAGCATAGTACCGTATCTTCGATAGTATGCCTACAGTCTTGGAAATTTTCTTAGAAATTTGTTGTATATGTGTATGAAATTTGAGTCTATTATCAAGGTGGATTCCTAAGAATTTTCCCTCTGTTAACTTTGTGATAGGTGATCCGTTTATCATTATGTTAAGAGGGACATCTGTAGCTCTGTTACCAAACCGCGTCTCTTTACCAAAGGCGACAGTTACTGAAGAAAAAACAGAGCTGGGGCGCAAGCTTTTGTTACGAGGACGCTTCGTTCTGTATACAACTGTTGGTCTGACGTTTCACTTTGTATAAAGCTGTTGGTCTGATGCTTTACACTGTATAGAGCTGTTGGTCTGACGCTTCAATCTATATAGAGCTGTTGGTCTGATCCTTCACTCTGTATAGAGCTATTAATCCGAGCCTACATCTTTTCTTCACCATTATAAATGCCGGTCTCACACCAAGGTCCCACTCCACTGAAGATGGCCTCCACGTTAGGGCGAAACGCATCGTAACCACACTGACGCCTGTTTTATTTTCTCCACATGAATTCCTTCGTGATATTAACTACTGTTTCCGAACCGCTTTTATATAGAAAAGATCAACTAGGTGAGGAGAATAAAATAAATAAATAAATAAATAAATAAATAAATAAATAATAATAATAATAATAATAATAATAATAATAATAATAATAATAATAATAATAATAATAATAATAATAATAATAATAATAATTATTATTATTATTATTATTATTATTATTATTATTATTATTATTATTATTATTATTATTATTATTATTATTATCATCAAAATAATGATGCACCTTCAGTAAGAGTTTAATGTGAATATGTTCGTGTTGTTTTGCAGCCTCTTTAAAAGCCGTCAAGTAGCTTTTAAAGGTTACTATTTACTGAAGCGGCTCCCACACAATGACGAGGGTCGTAACGATGTCCCTCGTTGTTTCTATTATGTATGGCTGAGTACATGTTAGTGTCTGGAGTGGCGCCTTGAGTACATGACCAGAACACAAGCACAAACTGTAACGTTTCACAAATTACCCACTCATTGGAGGAAACTTAATGTGACGTTTCGGTCTGTCTTGCGCCTATATCAAACCACTGTTTTGACCTTTCGTTCCAAGGTGGACCGAAACATCTCACTGTAGTTATTTGTGAATTATTTCAACATTTGTATTTTCTGATATTAGTGAATCGTTCCAGCATCTATATTGCATATTATTTATGAACTGTTCCAGTGCAATAGTGGTCAGTGGTCAGTCGTCACGTGAGGTCACAGACCCTGAGCTGCTTTGGGGATTAGCGTGGACGGTTACAAAGCATGGCTTGCTTCTGCAGTGTTTTAAAAACTGAGGTTGGAGAGTTGAAGGAGGAGGTCTTGCTTCTCCAGGAGGAGATTAGGAGGCTGAAGGTCCACCTCAATGGGTCTGGGAGAGAGTGTGAGGTGGCTGGAGTTGTGGGGAATGAGACTTCTAGCAGTGAGGTGCAGTCTGTCTCTCGCTGTGAGGAGGCTGTAGTTGGGCAGGTAGCAACGGCTACCAGCAGTGAGGTGCAGTCCAGCACCTGCTACAAGTGGCGAGTTGTTCACAGTAATGGGAGGCGCATCAGAGTAAGGAAAATTAAGAGTGAAGATCTGAAGGTAGGAAATCGCTTCTCTGTTCTCCAGGATGAATGTACTTCAGTGGCCAGTGAAGGTAAGGGTACTACTGCCCCTGCTAATGAAGGTAAGCGCATTCTTGTGGTTGGTGACTCTCAGGTAAGATATATTGACCGTGCTTTTTGTAATAGGAATAAGAAGATGAGAGATAGAGTGTGCTTCCCTGGAGCTGGTGTTGGGGACATTGTCAACAGGCTGGATAATATCATGTCAGGTAATGGGAACAAGCCCATTATCTGTCTCAGTGCTGGTGGAAATGATATTGGGAAGGGTAGGAGAGAAGAGCTGCTAGATAAGTACAGGTCAGCTATAGATTTCATTAAGTCTAAGGGAGGGATCCCAATCATATGTAGCATCTTGCCTAGAAGGGGAGTAGGAAATGAATGGTTGTCTAGGGCAATTGGTGTAAATTGCTGGCTAGACAGATACTGCAAGGAACTTGCAATCCCATTCATTGACAACTGGAACAACTTTTATGGCAAACATGATATGTATGCAAGGGATGGGGTACATCTCTCTGGGGCAGGGGTGGTAGCACTTGCAGACTCGATTGAGAAGGCCATTGGTGAAATGCCTATGATTTTAAACTGATGGAAGATAGAGGTATGGGTGTGTGTGGGAAACAAGCAGGTTGCAACACTAGGGTTGGAAACAGTAAATGTATAAAAGGCATTCAGCATGAAGTTATAAATAAAGACAATAGAACAGGTCAGCAAACAAAGGGGGACAGCAGAGGGCAGCAAGGGACTAGCTCCCTTAAGGTTTACTATACTAATAGCAGGAGTGTTAGAAATAAGATAGATGAGCTAAGATTAATTGCAAGTGCAGGAAACATAGATATTATTGCTATAACAGAGACCTGGCTCAATCTGAAAGATAGAGATGCCCTCTGAATGTCACATACAAGGCTATAAATTATTCCACACTGACAGGGTCAACAGGAAAGGTGGTGGAGTAGCGATGTATGTCAGAGACAATTTAAATTGTTGTGTTAGACAAGATATTAAATTAGAAGCGTCAGCCACTGAATCTGTTTGGTTACAGCTTCTCGAGGGCCGAGAAAAACTAATTTTGGGTGTGATTTACAGGGCCCCAAATCTTGATAGGGAGTGCAGTAAACTTCTATGGGACGAAATTCGTAAGGCATCTACATACGAAAATGTTGTGCTAATGGGAGATTTCAACTATAGACAGATTGACTGGAGCAATTTGACAGGAAATTTAGAGTCGGGTGACTTTCTTGATACGATCCAAGATTGTTTTTTAAAACAGTTTGTGACAGAGCCAACTAGGGGAAATAACCTCCTTGACTTGGTTCTTGCCAGTAGGGAAACACTAATTAATAATCTTGAGGTTAATGATGAACTTGGGGAGAGTGATCACAAATCACTCAGTTTTAATATATCATGGAATTCCCCTAATAATGGCAATCAAGTCTCCGTCCCTGACTTTCGCTTGGCTGATTTCATAGGACTGAAAAATTACTTAGGTGGGCTGAACTGGAATGACCTGACTAAGGGTCAGGTAGGTGGTGATGGTTGCCGATATGATGCTTTCCAGGGCATAGTTCTAGCTGCTCAGTCAAATTATGTTCCAAATAGGGAAATCAGATCAAACAAAAATGATCCTAAATGGATGAACAATAGATTAAAATATCTGATTGGTCAAAAGAGAGGTATATATAGGCAAATCAAAAGAGGAGAGGGGCAATTAAGAAATCGATATATTCAGTTAAAGAGAGAAATAAAAAAGGGAATTAGAAAAGCAAAAAGAGATTATGAGGTTAAAGTTGCAAGAGAATCGAAGACTAACCCAAAAGGATTCTTTCAGGTATACAGAAGTAAGATCAGGGACAAGATAGGCCCACTCAAAAGTTCCTCGGGTCAGCTCACTGACAGTGATAAGGAAATGTGTAGAATTTTTAACACATACTTCCTCTCAGTTTTTACACAGGAGGATACCAGCGATATTCCAGTAATGATAAATTATGTAGAACAGGACGATAATAAACTGTGCACTATTAGGGTCACAAGGGACATGGTCCTTAGGCAAATAGATAAATTAAAACCTAACAAATCCCCAGGCCCTGATGAATTGTATACAAGGGTTCTAAAGGAATGTAAAGAGGAGCTTAGCACACCTTTGGCTAATCTTTTCAACATATCACTACAAACTGGCATGGTGCCAGATAAGTGGAAAATGGCAAATGTGATACCTATTTTCAAAACAGGTGACAGGTCCTTAGCTTCGAACTATAGACCAATAAGCCTAACCTCCATAGTGGGAAAATTTATGGAATCAATAATTGCCGAGGCAGTTCGTAGCCACCTTGAAAAGCACAAATTAATCAACGAATCTCAGCATGGTTTTACAAAGGGGCATTCCTGCCTTACGAATTTATTAACTTTTTTCACTAAGGTATTTGAGGAGGTAGATCATGGTAATGAATATGATATTGTGTATATGGACTTCAGTAAGGCTTTTGACAGGGTCCCACATCAGAGACTATTGAGGAAAATTAAAGCACATGGAATAGGAGGAGAAATTTTTTCCTGGATAGAGGCATGGTTGACAAATAGGCAGCAGAGAGTTTGCATAAATGGGGAGAAATCAGAGTGGGGTAGCGTCACGAGCGGTGTTCCACAGGGGTCAGTGTTGGGCCCCCTGCTGTTCACAATCTACATAAACGACATAGATGAGGGCATAAAGAGCGACATCGGCAAGTTTGCCGATGACACCAAAATAGGCCGTCGAATTCATTCTGACGAGGACATTCGAGCACTCCAGGAAGATTTGAATAGACTGATGCAGTGGTCGGAGAAGTGGCAGATGCAGTTTAATATAGACAAATGCAAAGTTCTAAATGTTGGACAGGACAATAACCATGCCACATATAAACTAAATAATGTAGATCTTAATATTACGGATTGCGAAAAAGATTTAGGAGTTCTGGTTAGCAGTAATCTGAAACCAAGACAACAGTGCATAAGTGTTCGCAATAAAGCTAATAGAATCCTTGGCTTCATATCAAGAAGCATAAATAATAGGAGTCCTCAGGTTGTTCTTCAACTCTATACATCCTTGGTTAGGCCTCATTTAGATTATGCTGCACAGTTTTGGTCACCGTATTACAGAATGGATATAAATTCTCTGGAAAATGTACAAAGGAGGATGACAAAGATGATCCCATGTATCAGAAACCTTCCCTATGAGGATAGACTGAGGGCCCTGAAACTGCACTCTCTAGAAAGACGTAGAATTAGGGGGGATATGATTGAGGTGTATAAGTGGAAGACAGGAATAAATAAAGGGGATGTAAATAGTGTGCTGAAAATATCTAGCCTAGACAGGACTCGCAGCAATGGTTTTAAGTTGGAAAAATTCAGATTCAGGAAGGATATAGGAAAGTACTGGTTTGGTAATAGAGTTGTGGATGAGTGGAACAAACTCCCAAGTACCGTTATAGAGGCCAGAACGTTGTGTAGCTTTAAAAATAGGTTGGATAAATACATGAGTAGATGTGGGTGGGTGTGAGTTAGACCTGATAGCTTGTGCTAACAGGTCGGTTGCCGTGTTCCTCCCTTAAGTCAATGTGACCTGACCTGTCTAGGTTGGGTGCATTGGCTTAAGCCGGTAGGAGACTTGGACCTGCCTCGCATGGGCCAGTAGGCCTTCTGCAGTGTTCCTTCGTTCTTATGTTCTTATGTTCTTAATATTGTGGGTCATTTGTGAATTGTTCCAGCCATCGTATTGCATGTTATTAATTGTTAAAGGGGTGGACCAGTAAGCCAGTGGAAGGCCTCGGTCAGATGAACGTAATCTCCAGTGGTGGGTCATCATATAACACCCTCGTCAGGAAACACTTGCCCTATTTCCTGACAAATCTTACCTAACCTCAACCTCTGCTCCTTACTAGCTCATCAACGGAGCAAAATTAATCTAATGTGATTTTCCTAACAAAGTTCATTGAGGTTTTATTATATAGAGTGTTATTTAAGAATACATCATTTAGTTTAGTTTTTTATGGTTTGAGGTCAGGTAGGAGCACAATTATAATGTTGTCTAAATAATAATTAAGAGGTCACTTAGGATTCTTTATGAATTAACTGACCTTTACAACAAAGAAAATAACACAGAACTTTCAAAATCCAGTTATACCTAAGCTAAATAAGTCATAGCTAGTCATCTAACTAACCCATACAGCTCGTTCAGAATCAAGCTTACTAACGCCAGAATAAGAAAAAATACAAGCTTGATATAGATCTACTCAGAGAGATCTAGCTAAATTTATTTCTGTACATCTAACTTAGAATGGGAGTCGCATAATATAGAGCCCAGGCTCAAGCAATGATGTCAGGGTTTTGGCTAAACGGATGCGAGATAACCATTATCTTGCAAGAGCTAACAAATAAACACTTACCATTCCTCAGGGGGTGACAAGAAACAAGCAGTATGCTTCAAGACGTACGAGTGACACCATCATAAACCGCGAAGGATTAACAAGAAACATTCATCATCCTTCAAGAAGGTAACAATGATATCATCATAATCCTTCAAGGATTAATAAGAAACAATCATCATCTTCGAAGAGGGTTAAGAAATACTGAAAATGCTTCAAGGAGCACCGAGTCAATATTTCTACCAAAAGTCCGAAAAGGGAAATATCCCAGGGGCTCCCATAACACCTCCCCCCCCCACACACACATGCTGCCTAACTTTCCCTAAGAAGCTGCCCTGAAGTTCCTCTTTCCCTGTTGCTCCGTTTGACAAGTTGTGAGTAATTCACTGATTTCAGACTCTTGAAACCTGTTACGATATTTTTTTCCTTCATCTCGTCTTTTGGGGAAGTTACTAATGAGTTGAACCAAACTTTTCGAGTGGCGGGTGTTCCCAGCTATTATTTTTGTTTTTCTAGTACGAACTGTATGAATATTTCATCGATATTTTAATCATGAATGAATTATTAATAGACTTTTCTATCCATGTAGAGTTTTTCAGTATAATCTATTAACATATAATCATGAATTCACACTCATTTTGTGTACATGTAGTGTGTGTGTGTGTGTGTGTGTGTGTGTGTGTGTGTGTGTGTGTGTGTGTGTGTGTGTGTGTGTGTGTGTGTGTGTGTGTATCGTGCCGAAAAGGCCGAATCGCCGAGTTTGCAGTACTTAGCAAGGGTGCACTTTGCCTAATTAGCAGAATGAAAATTAGTCTTTGCTTAATCAGCGGAAATCACTCTGACCATAACGAAGAAAAATATACACCACTGAGCTTAAGAAATATTAGATAAATTTGAATAAACCTATGAAATATGAAGACATAACTGGTAAACAAAGCTTTTTTCTTTCGTAATATTTATTTTCTTTTCTGTCATAATATTTATTTTATTACTGTTGGCAGTGCTCCTTTCTATCCAGAATATCAATAGACAATAAGGATTAATTCATACTTACAAACAAATCTTAACTGGAAGACATAAATTCTTCTTTCCTTTGGAAGAAAATGAGGTACAAGCCGGACCATCCACTACCCAGGCCGGACCATCCACTACCCAGGCCGGACCATCCACTACCCAGGCCGGATCATCCACTACCCAGGCCGGACCATCCACTACCCAGGCCGGATCATCCACTACCCAGGCTGGACCATCCACTACCCAGGCCGGACCATCCACTACCCAGGCTGGACCATCCACTACCCAGGCCGGACCATCCACTACCCAGGCTGGACCATCCACTACCCAGGCCGGACCATCCACTACCCAGGCCGGACCATCCACTACCCAGGCCGGACCATCCACTACCCAGGCTGGACCATCCACTACCCAGGCTGGACCATCCACTACCCAGGCCGGACCATCCACTACCCAGGCCGGACCATCCACTACCCAGGCTGGACCATCCACTACCCAGGCCGGACCATCCACTACCCAGGCCGGACCATCCACTACCCAGGCCGGACCATCCACTACCCAGGCCGGACCATCCACTACCCAGGCCGGACCATCCACTACCCAGGCCGGACCATCCACTACCCAGGCTGGATCATCCACTACCCAGGCCGGACCATCCACTACCCAGGCCGGACCATCCACTACCCAGGCCGGACCATCCACTACCCAGGCCGGACCATCCACTACCCAGGCCGGACCATCCACTACCCAGGCCGGACCATCCACTACCCAGGCCGGACCATCCACTACCCAGGCCGGACCATCCACTACCCAGGCCGGACCATCCACTACCCAGGCCGGACCATCCACTACCCAGGCCGGACGATCCACTACCCAGGCCGGACCATCCACTACCCAGGCCGGACCATCCACTACCCAGGCTGGATCATCCACTACCCAGGCCGGACCATCCACTACCCAGGCCGGACCATCCACTACCCAGGCCGGACCATCCACTACCCAGGCCGGACCATCCACTACCCAGGCCGGACCATCCACTACCCAGGCCGGACCATCCACTACCCAGGCCGGACCATCCACTACCCAGGCCGGACCATCCACTACCCAGGCCGGACCATCCACTACCCAGGCCGGACCATCCACTACCCAGGCCGGACCATCCACTACCCAGGCCGGACCATCCACTACCCAGGCTGGACCATCCACTACCCAGGCCGGACCATCCACTACCCAGGCTGGATCATCCACTACCCAGGCCGGACCATCCACTACCCAGGCCGGACCATCCACTACCCAGGCCGGACCATCCACTACCCAGGCCGGATCATCCACTACCCAGGCTGGATCATCCACTACCCAGGCCAGGCCATCCACTACCCAGGCCGGACCATCCACTACCCAGGCTGGACCATCCACTACCCAGGCTGGATCATCCACTACCCAGGCCGGACCATCCACTACCCAGGCCGGACCATCCACTACCCAGGCCAGGCCATCCACTACCCAGGCCGGACCATCCACTACCCAGGCCGGATCATCCACTACCCAGGCCGGACCATCCACTACCCAGGCCGGACCATCCACTACCCAGGCCGGACCATCCACTACCCAGGCCGGATCATCCACTACCCAGGCCGGACCATCCACTACCCAGGCCGGACCATCCACTACCCAGGCCGGATCATCCACTACCCAGCCCGGACCATCCACTACCCAGGCCGGATCATCCACTACCCAGGCCGGACCATCCACTACCCAGGCTGGACCATCCACTACCCAGGCCGGACCATCCACTACCCAGGCCGGACCATCCACTACCCAGGCCAGGCCATCCACTACCCAGGCCGGACCATCCACTACCCAGGCCGGACCATCCACTACCCAGGCCGGACCATCCACTACCCAGGCCGGACCATCCACTACCCAGGCCGGACCATCCACTACCCAGGCCGGACCATCCACTACCCAGGCCGGACCATCCACTACCCAGGCAGGACCATCCACTACCCAGGCCGGACCATCCACTACCCAGGCCGGACCATCCACTACCCAGGCCAGGCCATCCACTACCCAGGCCGGACCATCCACTACCCAGGCCGGACCATCCACTACCCAGGCCGGACCATCCACTACCCAGGCCGGATCATCCACTACCCAGGCCAGGCCATCCACTACCCAGGCCGGACCATCCACTACCCAGGCCGGACCATCCACTACCCAGGCCAGGCCATCCACTACCCAGGCCGGATCATCCACTACCCAGGCCGGACCATCCACTACCCAGGCCGGACCATCCACTACCCAGGCCGGACCATCCACTACCCAGGCTGGACCATCCACTACCCAGGCCGGACCATCCACTACCCAGGCCGGACCATCCACTACCCAGGCCAGGCCATCCACTACCCAGGCCGGACCATCCACTACCCAGGCCGGACCATCCACTACCCAGGCCGGACCATCCACTACCCAGGCCGGACCATCCACTACCCAGGCCGGACCATCCACTACCCAGGCCGGACCATCCACTACCCAGGCCGGACCATCCACTACCCAGGCCGGGCCATCCACTACCCAGGCCGGACCATCCACTACCCAGGCCGGACCATCCACTACCCAGGCCAGGCCATCCACTACCCAGGCCGGACCATCCACTACCCAGGCCGGACCATCCACTACCCAGGCCGGACCATCCACTACCCAGGCCGGATCATCCACTACCCAGGCCAGGCCATCCACTACCCAGGCCGGACCATCCACTACCCAGGCCGGACCATCCACTACCCAGGCCAGGCCATCCACTACCCAGGCCGGATCATCCACTACCCAGGCCGGACCATCCACTACCCAGGCCGGACCATCCACTACCCAGGCCGGACCATCCACTACCCAGGCTGGACCATCCACTACCCAGGCCGGACCATCCACTACCCAGGCCGGACCATCCACTACCCAGGCCAGGCCATCCACTACCCAGGCCGGACCATCCACTACCCAGGCCGGACCATCCACTACCAAGGCCGGACCATCCACTACCCAGGCCAGGCCATCCACTACCCAGGCCGGACCATCCACTACCCAGGCCGGACCATCCACTACCCAGGCCGGACCATCCACTACCCAGGCCGGACCATCCACTACCCAGGCCGGACCATCCACTACCCAGGCTGGACCATCCACTACCCAGGCCGGACCATCCACTACCCAGGCCGGACCATCCACTACCCAGGCCGGACCATCCACTACCCAGGCTGGACCATCCACTACCCAGGCCGGACCATCCACTACCCAGGCCGGACCATCCACTACCCAGGCCGGACCATCCACTACCCAGGCTGGACCATCCACTACCCAGGCCGGGCCATCCACTACCCAGGCCGGACCATCCACTACCCAGGCCGGACCATCCACTACCCAGGCTGGACCATCCACTACCCAGGCCAGGCCATCCACTACCCAGGCCGGACCATCCACTACCCAGGCCGGACCATCCACTACCCAGGCTGGACCATCCACTACCCAGGCCAGGCCATCCACTACCCAGGCCGGACCATCCACTACCCAGGCCGGACCATCCACTACCCAGGCCGGACCATCCACTACCCAGGCTGGACCATCCACTACCCAGGCCAGGCCATCCACTACCCAGGCCGGACCATCCACTACCCAGGCCGGACCATCCACTACCCAGGCTGGACCATCCACTACCCAGGCCAGGCCATCCACTACCCAGGCCGGACCATCCACTGCCCAGGCCAGGCCATCCACTGCCCAGGCCGGACCATCCACTACCCAGGCCGGACCATCCACTACCCAGGCCGGACCATCCACTACCCAGGCCAGGCCATCCACTACCCAGGCCGGACCATCCACTACCCAGGCCGGGCCATCCACTACCCAGGCCAGGCCATCCACTACCCAGGCCGGACCATCCACTACCCAGGCCAGGCCATCCACTACCCAGGCCGGACCATCCACTACCCAGGCCGGACCATCCACTACCCAGGCCAGACCATCCACTACCCAGGCCAGGCCACACACTACCCAGGCCGGACCATCCACTACCCAGGCCGGGCCATCCACTACCCAGGCCAGGCCATCCACTACCCAGGCCGGACCATCCACTACCCAGGCCAGGCCATCCACTACCCAGGCCGGACCATCCACTACCCAGGCCGGGCCATCCACTACCCAGGCGGGACCATCCACTACCCAGGCAGGATCATCCACTACCCAGGCTGGACCATCCACTACCCAGTCCAGGCCATCCACTACCCAGGCCGGACCATCCACTACCCAGGCCGGACCATCCACTACCCAGGCCGGATCATCCACTACCCAGGCCGGACCATCCACTACCCAGGCCGGACCATCCACTACCCAGGCCAGGCCATCCAATACCCAGGCCGGACCATCCACTACCCAGGCCGGGCCATCCACTACCCAGGCCAGGCCATCCACTACCCAGGCCGGACCATCCACTACCCAGGCCAGGCCATCCACTACCCAGGCCGGACAATCCACTACCCAGGCCGGGCCATCCACTACCCAGGCGGGGCCATCCACTACCCAGGCCGGATCATCCACTACCCAGGCCAGGCCATCCACTACTCAGGCCGGACCATCCACTACCCAGGCCGGGCCATCCACTACCCAGGCCGGATCATCCACTACCCAGGCCAGGCCATCCACTACCCAGGCCGGACCATCCACTACCCAGGCCGGGCCATCCACTACCCAGGCCGGATCATCCACTACCCAGGCCAGGCCATCCACTACCCAGGCCGGACCATCCACTACCCAGGCCGGGCAATCCACTACCCAGGCCGGACCATCCACTACCCAGGCCAGGCCATCCACTACCCAGGCCGGACCATCCACTACCAAGGCCGGGCCATCCACTACCCAGGCCGGACCATCCACTACCCAGGCCGGGCCATCCACTACCCAGGCCGGACCATCCACTACCCAGGCCGGATCATCCACTACCCAGGCCAGGCCATCCACTACCCAGGCCGGACCATCCACTACCCAGGCCGGGCCATCCACTACCCAGGCCAGGCCATCCACTACCCAGGTCGGACCATCCACTACCCAGGCCGGGCCATCCACTACCCAGGCCGGACCATCCACTACCCAGGCCAGGCCATCCACTACCCAGGCCGGGCCATCCACAACCCAGGCCGGATCATCCACTACCCAGGCCAGGCCATCCACTACCCAGGCCAGGCCATCCACTACCCAGGCCGGACCATCCACTACCCAGGCCGGACCATCCACTACCCAGGCCGGACCATCCACTACCCAGGCCGGACCATCCACTACCCAGGCCGGACCATCCACTACCCAGGCCGGACCATCCACTACCCAGGCCGGACCATCCACTACCCAGGCCGGACCATCCACTACCCAGGCCGGACCATCCACTACCCAGGCCGGACCATCCACTACCCAGGCCGGACCATCCACTACCCAGGCCGGACCATCCACTACCCAGGCCGGACCATCCACTACCCAGGCCGGACCATCCACTACCCAGGCTGGACCATCCACTACCCAGGCCGGACCATCCACTACCCAGGCTGGATCATCCACTACCCAGGCCGGACCATCCACTACCCAGGCCGGACCATCCACTACCCAGGCCGGACCATCCACTACCCAGGCCGGATCATCCACTACCCAGGCTGGATCATCCACTACCCAGGCCAGGCCATCCACTACCCAGGCCGGACCATCCACTACCCAGGCTGGACCATCCACTACCCAGGCTGGATCATCCACTACCCAGGCCGGACCATCCACTACCCAGGCCGGACCATCCACTACCCAGGCCGGGCCATCCACTACCCAGGCCGGACCATCCACTACCCAGGCCGGATCATCCACTACCCAGGCCGGACCATCCACTACCCAGGCCGGACCATCCACTACCCAGGCCGGACCATCCACTACCCAGGCCGGATCATCCACTACCCAGGCCGGACCATCCACTACCCAGGCCGGACCATCCACTACCCAGGCCGGATCATCCACTACCCAGCCCGGACCATCCACTACCCAGGCCGGATCATCCACTACCCAGGCCGGACCATCCACTACCCAGGCTGGACCATCCACTACCCAGGCCGGACCATCCACTACCCAGGCCGGACCATCCACTACCCAGGCCAGGCCATCCACTACCCAGGCCGGACCATCCACTACCCAGGCCGGACCATCCACTACCCAGGCCGGACCATCCACTACCCAGGCCGGACCATCCACTACCCAGGCCGGACCATCCACTACCCAGGCCGGACCATCCACTACCCAGGCCGGACCATCCACTACCCAGGCTGGACCATCCACTACCCAGGCCGGACCATCCACTACCCAGGCCGGACCATCCACTACCCAGGCCAGGCCATCCACTACCCAGGACGGACCATCCACTACCCAGGCCGGACCATCCACTACCCAGGCCGGACCATCCACTACCCAGGCCGGATCATCCACTACCCAGGCCAGGCCATCCACTACCCAGGCCGGACCATCCACTACCCAGGCCGGACCATCCACTACCCAGGCCAGGCCATCCACTACCCAGGCCGGATCATCCACTACCCAGGCCGGACCATCCACTACCCAGGCCGGACCATCCACTACCCAGGCCGGACCATCCACTACCCAGGCTGGACCATCCACTACCCAGGCCGGACCATCCACTACCCAGGCCGGACCATCCACTACCCAGGCCAGGCCATCCACTACCCAGGCCGGACCATCCACTACCCAGGCCGGACCATCCACTACCCAGGCCGGACCATCCACTACCCAGGCCAGGCCATCCACTACCCAGGCCGGACCATCCACTACAATGGCCGGACCATCCACTACCCAGGCCGGACCATCCACTACCCAGGCCGGACCATCCACTACCCAGGCCGGACCATCCACTACCCAGGCTGGACCATCCACTACCCAGGCCGGACCATCCACTACCCAGGCCGGACCATCCACTACCCAGGCCGGACCATCCACTACCCAGGCTGGACCATCCACTACCCAGGCCGGACCATCCACTACCCAGGCCGGACCATCCACTACCCAGGCCGGACCATCCACTACCCAGGCTGGACCATCCACTACCCAGGCCAGGCCATCCACTACCCAGGCCGGACCATCCACTACCCAGGCCGGACCATCCACTACCCAGGCTGGACCATCCACTACCCAGGCCAGGCCATCCACTACCCAGGCCGGACCATCCACTACCCAGGCCGGACCATCCACTACCCAGGCTGGACCATCCACTACCCAGGCCAGGCCATCCACTACCCAGGCCGGACCATCCACTACCCAGGCCGGACCATCCACTACCCAGGCCGGACCATCCACTACCCAGGCTGGACCATCCACTACCCAGGCCAGGCCATCCACTACCCAGGCCGGACCATCCACTACCCAGGCCGGACCATCCACTACCCAGGCTGGACCATCCACTACCCAGGCCAGGCCATCCACTACCCAGGCCGGACCATCCACTGCCCAGGCCAGGCCATCCACTGCCCAGGCCGGACCATCCACTACCCAGGCCGGACCATCCACTACCCAGGCCGGACCATCCACTACCCAGGCCAGGCCATCCACTACCCAGGCCGGACCATCCACTACCCAGGCCGGGCCATCCACTACCCAGGCCGGGCCATCCACTACCCAGGCCGGACCATCCACTACCCAGGCCAGGCCATCCACTACCCAGGCCGGACCATCCACTACCCAGGCCGGTCCATCCACTACCCAGGCCAGGCCATCCACTACCCAGGCCAGGCCACACACTACCCAGGCCGGACCATCCACTACCCAGGCCGGGCCATCCACTACCCAGGCCAGGCCATCCACTACCCAGGCCGGACCATCCACTACCCAGGCCAGGCCATCCACTACCCAGGCCGGACCATCCACTACCCAGGCCGGGCCATCCACTACCCAGGCGGGACCATCCACTACCCAGGCAGGATCATCCACTACCCAGGCTGGACCATCCACTACCCAGGCCAGGCCATCCACTACCCAGGCCGGACCATCCACTACCCAGGCCGGACCATCCACTACCCAGGCCGGATCATCCACTACCCAGGCCGGACCATCCACTACCCAGGCCGGACCATCCACTACCCAGGCCAGGCCATCCAATACCCAGGCCGGACCATCCACTACCCAGGCCGGGCCATCCACTACCCAGGCCTGGCCATCCACTACCCAGGCCGGACCATCCACTACCCAGGCCAGGCCATCCACTACCCAGGCCGGAGCATCAAATACCCAGGCCGGGCCATCCACTACCCAGGCGGGGCCATCCACTACCCAGGCCGGATCATCCACTACCCAGGCCAGGCCATCCACTACTCAGGCCGGACCATCCACTACCCAGGCCGGGCCATCCACTACCCAGGCCGGATCATCCACTACCCAGGCCAGGCCATCCACTACCCAGGCCGGACCATCCACTACCCAGGCCGGGCCATCCACTACCCAGGCCGGATCATCCACTACCCAGGCCAGGCCATCCACTACCCAGGCCGGACCATCCACTACCCAGGCCGGGCAATCCACTACCCAGGCCGGACCATCCACTACCCAGGCCAGGCCATCCACTACCCAGGCCGGACCATCCACTACCAAGGCCGGGCCATCCACTACCCAGGCCGGACCATCCACTACCCAGGCCGGGCCATCCACTACCCAGGCCGGACCATCCACTACCCAGGCCGGATCATCCACTACCCAGGCCAGGCCATCCACTACCCAGGCCGGACCATCCACTACCCAGGCCGGGCCATCCACTACCCAGGCCAGGCCATCCACTACCCAGGTCGGACCATCCACTACCCAGGCCGGGCCATCCACTACCCAGGCCGGACCATCCACTACCCAGGCCAGGCCATCCACTACCCAGGCCGGGCCATCCACAACCCAGGCCGGATCATCCACTACCCAGGCCAGGCCATCCACTACCCAGGCCAGGCCATCCACTACCCAGGCCGGATCATTCACAACCCAGGCCGGGCCATCCACTACCCAGGCCGGATCATCCAGTACCCAGGCCGGATCATCCACTACCCAGGCCAGGCCATCCACTACCCAGACCGGATCATCCACTACCCAGGCCAGGCCATCCACTACCCAGGCCGGATCATCCACTCCGGATCATCCACTTCCCAGGCCGGACCATCCACTACCCAGGCCAGGCCATCCACTACCCAGGCCGGATCATCCACTACCCAAGCCAGGCCATCCACTACCCACGCCGGGCCATCCATTACCCAGGCCGGACCATCCACTACCCACGCCGGATCATCCACTACCCAGGCCAGGCCATCCACTACCCAGGCCGGGCCATACACTACCCAGGCCGGACCATCCACTACCCAGGCCAGGCCATCCACTACCCAGGCCGGGCCATCCACTACCCAGGCCGGATCATCCAGTACCCAGGCCGGATCATCCACTACCCAGGCCAGGCCATCCACTACCCAGACCGGATCATCCATTACCCAGGCCAGGCCATCCACTACCCAGGCCGGATCATCCACTACCCAGGCCAGGCCATCCACTACCCAGGCCGGGCCATCCACTACCCAGGCCGGATCATCCACTCCCCAGGCCGGATCATCCACTACCCAGGCCAGGCCATCCACTACCCAGGCCGGATCATCCACTACCCAAGCCAGGCCATCCACTACCCACGCCGGGCCATCCATTACCCAGGCCGGACCATCCACTACCCACGCCGGATCATCCACTACCCAGGCCAGGCCATCCACTACCCAGGCCGGGCCATACACTACCCAGGCCGGACCATCCACTACCCAGGCCAGGCCATCCACTACCCAGGCCGGGCCATCCACTACCCAGGCCGGGCCATCCACTACCCAGGCCGGATCATCCACTACCCAGGCCAGGCCATCCACTACCCAGGCCGGGCCATCCACTACCCAGGCCGGATCATCCACTACCCAGGCCGGGCCATCCGCTACCCAGGCCGGGCCATCCACTACCTAGATATGACATAACTTTGGCTCAACTTGAGGCGCAGAAACACTCTACAACTCGCCATTTCTTGTGAGAAAAAACACAGCGTCTCAAGAATCCTTCTCTATCCACCAACTTTATGTTTGCTTTGGTGTCAAGGTTCACACTGGGTCTGGGGGAGACCGTAATTACTTCAGTTTTAAGTGTGTGTGTGTGTGTGTGTGTGTGTGTACTCACCTATTTGTACTCACCTATTTGTGGTTGCAGGGGTCGAGTCCTAGCTCCTGGTGCCTCTTCACCGGTGTGTACTAGGCCCTCTCTGTGTCCATGAGTTTATCAAACCTCGTGTATGTGTATGTGTCCTGCCTCCACTACGTCATTTTCTAGGCTATTCCACTGCCTTACAACTGTGTGTGTGTGTGTATGTGTGTGTGTGTGTGTGTGTGTGTGTGTGTGTGTGTGTGTGTACTCACCTTGTGTGTGTGTGTGTGTACTCACCTAGTGTGTGTGTGTGTATGTACTCACCTAATTGTACTCACCTAATTGTGGTTGCAGGGGTCGAGACTCAGCTCCTGGCCCCGCCTCTTCACTGATCGCTACTGGATCCTCTCTCTCTCTGCTTCCTGAGCTTTGTCATACCTCTTCTTAAAACTATGTATGGTTCCTGCCTCCACTACTTCACTTGCTAGGCTATTCCACTTGCTGACAACTCTATGACTGAAGAAATACTTCCTAACGTCCCTGTGACTCGTCTGAGTCTTCAGCTTCCTGTTGTGACCCCTTGTCCCTGTGTCCCCTCTCTGGAACATCCTATCTCTGTCCACCTTGTCTATTCCCCGCAGTATCTTGTATGTCGTTATCATGTCTCCCCTGCCCCTTCTGTCCTCAAGTGTCGTCAGTCCGATTTCCCTTAACTTTTCCTCGTACGACATTCCCTTGAGCTCCGGGACTAGCCTTGTTGCAAACCTTTGTACTTTCTCTAACTTCTTGACGTGCTTGACCAGGTGTGGGTTCCAGACTGGTGCTGAATACTCCAGTATGGGCCTAACATACACAGTGTACAGTGTCTTGAACGATTCCTTATTAAGGTATCGGAACGCTATTCTCAGGTTTGCCAGGAGCCCGTATGCTGCAGCGGTTATTTGGTTGATGTGTGCCTCCGGTGATGTGCTCGGTGTTATGGTCACCCCAAGGTCTTTCTCCCTGAGTGAGGTCTGTAGTCTTTGTCCACCTAGCCTATACTCTGTCTGCGGTCTTCTTTGCCCCTCCCCAATCTTCATGACTTTGCATCTGGCTGGATTAAATTCGAGAAGCCAGTTGCTGGACCACATGTCCAGCCTGTCCAGGTCTCTTTGCAGTCCTGCCTCATCCTCGTCCGATTTAATTCTTCTCGTCAACTTCACGTCATCTGCGAACAGGGACACTTCAGAGTCTATTCCTTCCATCATGTCGTTCACATATATCAAAAATAGCACTGGTCCTAGAACTGACCCCTGTGGGACCCCGCTCGTAACAGGCGCCCACTGTGATACCTCTTCACGTACCATGACTCGTTGCTGCCTCCCTGTAAGGTATTCCCTTATCCATTGCAGTGCCCTCCCTTTTACGTGCGCCTGATCCTCCAGCTTCTGCACTAATCTCTTGTGGGGAACTGTGTCAAAGGCCTTCCTGCAGTCTGGGAAAACGCAATCTACCCACCCCTCTCTCTCGTGTCTTACTTCTGTTACCTTGTCATAAAACTCCAGGAGGTTTGTGATACAAGATTTGCCTTCCATGAACCCATGCTGGTTTTCATTTATAATCTTGTTCCTTTCCAGGTGTTCGACCACTCTCCTCCTGATAATCTTCTCCATGACTTTGCACACAATATATGTCAGAGACACAGGTCTGTAGTTTAGTGCCTCGTTTCTGTTTCCTTTCTTAAATATGTGGACTACATTAGCTGTCTTCCATTTCTCAGGTAGTTGCCCAGTTTCAAGGGATGTGTTGAAGATTGTGGTTAGAGGCACGCACAGCATCTCTGCTCCTTCTCTAAGGACCCATGGGGAGATGTCCGGTCCCATGGCCTTTGAGGTGTCAAGGTCACTTAAGAGCTTCTTCACCTCCTCCTCAGTTGTTCGTATGTCATCCAACACTTGTTGGTATATTCCCTCTTGATGTTCCCTTCTGTGCTGTCTTCCCACAGCCCTTCCTGTCTCTACTGTAAAAACTTCCTTAAATCTCCTGTTCAGCTCCTCAGATACCTCCTGATCATTTCTTGAGAGTTCTCCACCTTCTGTCCTTAATGTGATCACCTGGTCTTTGACTGTTGTCTTCCTCCTGATGTGGCTATACAACAGTTTTGGGTCAGTCTTGAATCTCGATGCCATGTCATTTTCATACTGTCGCTGGGCCTCCCTCCTTACCTGTGCGTACTCATTCCTGGCTCTGCGACTGATCTCCTTATTTTCGTGTGTTCTCTGCCTTCTGTACTTTTTCTATTCTCTATTGCACTTTGTTTT
>NC_091313.1:23213073-23235573 GCF_038502225.1 Cherax quadricarinatus
TGAGGGCCTGGGTTCGATTCCCAGCCAGAGTAGAAACATTGGACGTGTTTCTTTCCACCTGTTGTCTATGTTCCCCATCAGTAAAATGGGTACCTGGGTGTTAGTCGACTGGTGTGGGTCGCATCCTGGGACACTGACCTAAGGAGGCTTGGTCACAGACCGGGCCGCGGGGGCGTTGACCCCCGGAACTCTCTCCAGATCTCTCCAGATAAACACACGCATAGACCCACACACGTCTAGACCCACACACGCCTAGACCCACACACGCCTAGACCCACACACGCCTAGACCCACACCCACACGCCTAGACCCACACACGCCTAGACCCACACACACACGTCTTGACCCACACACGCCTAGACCCACACACGCCTAGACCCACACACGCCTAGACCCACACACGCCTAGACCCACAAACACACGTCTAGACCCACACACGCCTAGACCCACACACGCCTAGACCCACACACGCCTCGACCCACACACGCCTAGACCCACACACGCCTAGAAACACACACACACGTCTAGACCCACACACGCCTAGACCCACACACGCCTAGACCCACACACGCCTAGACCCACACACGCCTAGACCCACACACACACGTCTAGACCCACACACGCCTAGACCCACACACACCTAGACCCAAACACGCCTAGACCCACACACGCCTAGACCCACACACGCCTAGACCCACACACGCCTAGACCCACACACGCCTAGACCCACACACGCCTAGACCCACACACGCCTAGACCCACACACGCCTAGACCCACACACACACGTCTAGACCCACACACGCCTAGACCCACACACACACGTCTAGAACCACACACGCCTAGATCCACACACGCCTAGACCCACACACGCCTAGACCAACACACACACGCCTAGACCCACACCCACACGCCTAGACCCACACACGCCTAGACCCACACACGCCTAGACCCACACACGCCTAGACCCACACACGCATAGACCCACACACGTCTAGACCCACACACGCCTAGACCCACACACGAGTAGACCAACACACACACGCCTAGACCCACACACGCCTAGACCCACACCCACACGCCTAGACCCACACACGCCTAGACCCACACACGCCTAGACCCACACACGCCTAGACCCACACACGCCTAGACCCACACACGCCTAGATCCACACAGGCCTAGACCCACACACGGCTAGACCCACACACGCCTAGACCCACACACGCCTAGACCCACACACGCCTAGACCCACACACTCTTAGACCCACACACACACGCCTAGACCCACACACACACGCCAAGACCCACACACGCCTAGGCCCACACACGCCTAGACCCACACACGCATAGACCCACACACGTCTAGACCCACACACGCCTAGACCCACACACGCCTAGACCAACACACACGCCTAGACCCACGCACGCCTAGACCCACACCCACACGCCTAGACCCACACAGGCCTAAACCCACACACACACGTCTAGACCCACACACGCCTAGACCCACACACGCCTAGACCCACACACGCCTATACCCACACACGCCTAGACACACACACGCCTAGACCCACACACGCCTAGACCCGCACACGCCTAGACTCACACACGCCTAAACCCACACACGCCTAAACCCACACACGCCTAAACCCACACACACCTAGACCCACACACACACGTCTAGACCCACACACGCCTAGACCCACACACGCCTAGACCCACACAATTCTAGACCCACACACGCCTAGACCCACACACGCCTAGACCCACACACGCCTAGACCCACACACGCCTAGACCCACACACGCCTAGACGAACACACGCCTAGACCCACACACGCCTAGACCCACACACGCCTAGACCCACACACACACGTCTAGACCCACACACGCCTAGACCCACACACGCCTAGACCCACACACGCTTAGATCCACACACACACGCCTAGACCCACACACACACGCCAAGACCCACACACGCCTAGGCTCTGGTGGCCTGGTGGTTAACGCTCTCGCTTCACACGGTGAGGGCCTGGGTTCGATTCCCAGCCAGAGTAGAAACATTGGACGTGTTTCTTTCCACCTGTTGTCTATGTTCCCCATCAGTAAAATGGGTACCTGGGTGTTAGTCGACTGGTGTGGGTCGCATCCTGGGACACTGACCTAAGGAGGCTTGGTCACAGACCGGGCCGCGGGGGCGTTGACCCCCGGAACTCTCTCCAGATCTCTCCAGATAAACACACGCATAGACCCACACACGTCTAGACCCACACACGCCTAGACCCACACACGCCTAGACCCACACACGCCTAGACCCACACCCACACGCCTAGACCCACACACGCCTAGACCCACACACACACGTCTTGACCCACACACGCCTAGACCCACACACGCCTAGACCCACACACGCCTAGACCCACACACGCCTAGACCCACAAACACACGTCTAGACCCACACACGCCTAGACCCACACACGCCTAGACCCACACACGCCTCGACCCACACACGCCTAGACCCACACACGCCTAGACCCACACACACACGTCTAGACCCACACACGCCTAGACCCACACACGCCTAGACCCACACACGCCTAGACCCACACACGCCTAGACCCACACACACACGTCTAGACCCACACACGCCTAGACCCACACACACCTAGACCCAAACACGCCTAGACCCACACACGCCTAGACCCACACACGCCTAGACCCACACACGCCTAGACCCACACACGCCTAGACCCACACACGCCTAGACCCACACACGCCTAGACTCACACACGCCTAGACCCACACTCGCCTAGACCCACACACACACACGCCTAGACCCACACACACGCGCCTAGACCCACACACGCCTACGCCCACACACGCTTAGACCCACACACACACGCCTAGACCCACACACACACGCCTAGACCAACACACGCCTAGACCCACACACGCCTAGGCCCACACACGCCTATACCCACACACGCCTAGACCCACACACACGCCTAGGCCCACACCCGCCTAGACCAACACACACACGCCTAGACCCACACACGCCTAGACCCACACACGCCTAGATCCACACACGCCTAGACCCACACACGCCTAGACCCACACACACACGCCTAGACCCACACACGCCTAGACCCACACACGCCTAGAGCCACACACGCCTAGACCCACACACGCCTAGACCCACACACGCCTAGATCCACACACGCCTAGACCCACACACACACACACGCCTAGACCCACACACGCCTAGACCCACACACGCCTAGGCCCACACACGCCTAGACCCACACACGCCTAGACACACACGCCTAGACACACACACGCCTAGACCCACACACGCCTAGACCCGCACACGCCTAGACCCACACACGCCTAAACCCACACACACCTAGACCCACACACGCCTTGACCCACACATGCCTAGCAACACACACGCTTAGACCCACACACGCCTAGACCCACACTTGCCTAGCAACACACACGCCTAGACCCACACACGCCTAGACCCACACACGCCTAAACCCACGCACGCCTAGACCCACACACGCCAAGACCCACACACGCCTGGACCCACACACACACACGCCTAGACCCACACACGCCTTGACCCACCCACGCCTAGACCCACACACGCCTAGACCCACACACGTTTAGACCCACACACGCCTAGACCCACACACGCCTAGACCCACACACGCCTAGACCCACACACGCCTAGACACACAACCCAAGACCCACACACGCCTAGACCCACACATGCCTAGCAACACACACACTTTGACCCACACACGCCTAGACCCACACACGCCTAGACCCACACACGCCTAGATCCACACACGCCTAGACCCACACACACACACGCCTAGACCCACACACGCCTAGACCCACACACGCCTAGACCCACACACACACGTCTAGACCCACACACGCCTAGACCCACACACGCCTAGGCCCACACACGCTTAGACCCACACACACACGCCTAGACCCACACACACACACGCCTAGACCCACACACGCCTAGACACACACACGCCTAGGCCCACACACGCCTAGAGCCACACACGTTTAGACCCACACACACGCCTAGGCCCACACCCGCCTAGACCAACACACACACGCCTAGACCCACACACGCCTAGACCCACACACGCCTAGATCCACACACGCTTAGACCCACACACGCCTAGACCCACACACACACGCCTAGACCCACACACGCCTAGACCCACACACGCCTAGACCCACACACGCCTAGACCCACACACGCCTAGACCCACACACGCCTAGACCCACACACGCCTAGATCCACACACGCCTAGACCCACACACACACACACGCCTAGACCCACACACGCCTAGACCCACACACGCCTAGGCCCACACACGCCTAGACCCACACACGCCTAGACACACACGCCTAGACACACACACGCCTAGACCCACACACGCCTAGACCCGCACACGCCTAGACCCACACACGCCTAAACCCACACACACCTAGACCCACACACGCCTTGACCCACACATGCCTAGCAACACACACGCTTAGCCCCACACACGCCTAGACCCACACATGCCTAGAAACACACACGCCTAGACCCACACACGCCTAGACCCACACACGCCTAAACCCACGCACGCCTAGACCCACACACGCCAAGACCCACACACGCCTGGACCCACACACACACACGCCTAGACCCACACACGCCTTGACCCACCCACGCCTAGACCCACACACGCCTAGACCCACACACGTTTAGACCCACACACGCCTAGACCCACACACGCCTAGACCCACACACGCCTAGACCCACACACGCCTAGACACACATGCCTAGACCCACACACGCCTAGACCCACACATGCCTAGCAACACACACGCTTTGACCCACACACGCCTAGACCCACACACGCTTTGACCCACACACGCCTAGACCCACACACGCCTAGACCCACACTCGCCTTGACCCACACACGCCTAGACCCAAATACGCCTAGCACCACACACGCCTGGACATACGCCTAGACCCACACACGTCTAGATCCACACACGCCTAGACCCACACACGCCTAGACCCACACACGCCTAGACCCACACTCGCCTAGACCCACACACGCCTAGACCCAAATACGCCTAGCACCACACACGCCTGGACATACGCCTAGACCCACACACGCCTAGATCCACACACGCCTAGACCCACACACGCCTAGACCCACACACGCCAAGACCCACTCACGCCTAGACCCACACACACACACGCCTAGACCCACACACGCCTAGACCCACCCACGCCTAGACCCACACACGCCTAGACCCACACACGCCTAGACCCACACACGCCTAGACCCACACACGCCTAGACCCACACACGCCTAGACCCACACACGCCTAGACACACACGCCTAGACCCACACACGCCTAGACCCACACATGCCTAGCAACACACACACTTTGACCCACACACGCCTAGACCCACACACTCCTAGACCCACACACGCCTTGACCCAAATACGCCTAGCACCACACACGCCTGGACATACGCTTAGACCCACACACGCCTAGACCCACACGCGCCTAGACCCACACACGCCTAGACCCACACACGCCTAGACCCACACACGTTTAGACCCACACACGCCTAGACCCACACACGCCTAGACCCACACACACCTAGACCCACACACGCCTAGACACACATGCCTAGACCCACACACGCCTAGACCCACACATGCCTAGCAACACACTCGCTTTGACCCACACACGCCTAGACCCACACACGCCTAGACCCACACACGCCTAGATCCACACACACCTAGACCCACACACGCCTAGGCCCACACACGCCTAGACCCACACACGCCTAGACACACACTCCTAGACCCGCACACGCCTAGTCTCACACACTCCTAAACCCACACACGCCTAAACCCACACACGCCTAAACCCACACACACCTAGACCCACACACGCCTAGACCCACACATGCCTAGCAACACACACGCTTAGACCCACACACACCTAGACCCACACATGCCTAGCAACACACACGCCTATACCCACACACGCCTAGACCCACACACGCCTAAACCCACGCACGCCTAGACCCACACACGCCAAGATCCACACACGCCTAGACCCACACACATACACGCCTAGACCCACACACGCCTAGACCCACCCACGCCTAGACCCACACACGCCTAGACCCACACACGCCTAGACCCACACACGCCTAGACCCACACACGCCTAGACCCCACACACGCCTAGACCCACACACGCCTAGACACACACGCCTAGACCCACACACGCCTAGACCCACACATGCCTAGCAACACACACTTAGACCCACACACGCCTAGACCCACACACGCCTAGACCCAAATACGCCTAGCACCACACACGCCTGGACATACGCCTAGACCCACACACGCCTAGATCCACACACGCCTAGACCCACACACGCCTAGACCCACACACGCCTAGACCCACACTCGCCTAGACCCACACACGCCTAGACCCAAATACGCCTAGCACCACACACGCCTGGACATACGCCTAGACCCACACACGTCTAGATCCACACACGCCTAGACCCACACACGCCTAGACCCACACACGCCTAGACCCACACTCGCCTAGACCCACACACGCCTAGACCCAAATACGCCTAGCACCACACACGCCTGGACATACGCCTAGACCCACACACGCCTATATCCACACACGCCTAGACCCACACACGCCTAGACCCACACACGCCAAGACCCACTCACGCCTAGACCCACACACACACACGCCTAGACCCACACACGCCTAGACCCACCCACGCCTAGACCCACACACGCCTAGACCCACACACGCCTAGACCCACACACGCCTAGACCCACACACGCCTAGACCCACACACGCCTAGACCCACACATGCCTAGACACACACGCCTAGACCCACACACGCCTAGACCCACACATGCCTAGCAACACACACACTTTGACCCACACACGCCTAGACCCACACACTCCTAGACCCACACACGCCTTGACCCAAATACGCCTAGCACCACACACGCCTGGACATACGCTTAGACCCACACACGCCTAGACCCACACGCGCCTAGACCCACACACGCCTAGACCCACACACACCTAGACCCACACGCGCCTAGACCCACACACGCCTAGCACCACACACACCTAGACTCACACACGCCTAGCACCATACATTCCTAGCATCACACACGCCCAGACCCACACAACGTCTAGTACCACACATGCTTAGCACCATATATGCCTAGCACCAGCCACGCTCAGACCCACTCACGCTTAGCACCATACATTCCTAGCACCACACACGCCTAGCACCACACGCCTAGACACACACACGCCTAGCACCATACATGCCTAGCACCAGCCACGCCCAGACCCACAGATGTCTAGCACCACACAAGCCTTGCACCATATATGCCTAGCACCACACATGCCCAGCACCATACATGCCTAGCACCACACACGCCTGTCACCATACATGCCTAGCACCACACACGCCTAGCACCATACATGCCTAGCACTACACACGCCTAGCACCACACACACCTAGCACTAAACACACCTAGCACCACACACACCTAGCACCACACACGCCTAGCACCACACACACACACCTAGCACCACACATACTTAGCACCACACACACCTAACACCACACACACACACACCTAGCACCTCACACACACCTAGCACTACACACACACCTAGCACCACAAACACCTAGCACCACACACACCTAGCAAAACACACACACCTAGCACCTCACGCACTTAGCACCACACACACCTAGCACCACAGACACCTAGCACCACACACCTAGCGCCACACACACCTAGCACCACACACACCTAGCACCACACACACCTAGCACCACACACACCTAGCACCACATACACACCTAGCACCACACACTCCTAGCACCACACACACCTAGCACCACATACACACCTGGCACCACACACACCTAGCACAACACGCACCTAGCACCACATACACACCTAGCACCACATACACACCTAGCACCACATACACACCTAACACGACACACACCTAGCACCACACACACCTAGCACCACACACACACCTAGCACCACATAAACACCTAGCACCACATACACACCTAGCACCACATACACACCTGGCACCACACACACCTAGCACCACACACACCTAGCACCACATACACACCTAGCACCACACACACCTAGCACCACACACACCTAGCACCACACACACCTAGCACCACACACACCTAGCACCACACACACCTAGCACCACACACACCTAGCACCACACACACCTAGCACCACACACACCTAGCACCACATGCACACCTAGCACCACATACACACCTAGCAACACACACACCTAGCACCACATACACACCTAGCACCACATACACACCTAGCACCACATATACACCTAGCACCACACACACCTAGCACCACACACACCTAGCACCACACACACCTAGCAACTGAAACAACAAACTCTCCGATTTCTCTGAACATATTTCGCCACTCTCAGTGAAAAGATTGTCACATCTGTCCTGGTGGTCACATCTGTCCTGGAGGTCACATCTGTCCTGGTGGTCACACCTGTCCTGGTGGTCACACCTGCCCTGGTGGTCACACCTGCCCTGGTGGTCACACCTGCCCTGGTGGTCACACCTGCCCTGGTGGTCACACCTGCCCTGGTGGTCACACCTGCCCTGGTGGTCACACCTGCCCTGGTGGTCACACCTGCCCTGGTGGTCACACCTGCCCTGGTGGTCACACCTGCCCTGGTGGTCACACCTGTCCTGGTGGTCACACCTACCCTGGTGGTCACACCTGCCTTGGTGGTTACACCTGTCCTGGTGGTCACACCTGCCCTGGTGGTCACACTCGCAGTTCCCGTCAGTACTATCACTGGCTCAGTCCAGGGAAGGAGGATCGAGCTTCCATCCTCTCACCCTTTTATCAAACCATTTATTTTACAGTATTTTATTACCTCTTTTATTAAGATGTTTTATTACCATGTTTTATTACCATGTTTTATTACCATGTTTTTTTTGCCTGTTTCATTAAAAAAAATTATTACCTGTTTTATTAGCATAATTTAGTCCCTGATTTACTACCTGTTTTATTTCTTGTTTTGTTACCAGTTTTATTACTTGTTTTAATGTTTTATTAACTCGTTTTATTACCTGTTTTATTAACATGTTTTCTTGCCTGTTTTATTAACATGTTTTCTTGCCTGTTTTATTGAAGTGTTTTATTACCTGATTTATTGACATGTTTTATTGTCTTTTTTATTAAAATATTCTATTACCTGTTTTATTAACTGTTTATTAACATGTTTCATTAACCTGCTTTATTATCTGTTTTTAGCATGTTTTATTACTTGTTTTTTTGTTTCATTGACAGTTTTATTTTCTGTTTTATGATCTGTTTCATTATCTGTTTTTTTAGATGTTTTATTAACTGCTTTATTAATGTGTTTTATTAACTGTTCTATTGACAGTTTTATTTTCTGTTTTATTTACTGCTTCATTAACTGTTTTATTCAGTGTTTCAATAAATGCTTTATTAACATGTTTTATTAACTGTTTGATTAACTGCTTTATTAACTTTTTTAACCGTTTCATTAACTGTTTTATTAACGATTTTATTAAATTTTTATTAACTGTTTTATTAACGGTTTTATTAAATGTTTTATCAACTTGAAATTGAGTGACAATGCCACGTCAATTTTTCCCCTTTATTTCTCTGCATTTCTCACTGTTTTTTTTCAACCTGTCTCTTCTTATACTTGGAGTATACCTGGAGTATAACTGGAGAGGGTTTAGGGGGTCAACGCCCCCGCAGGCCGGTCTGTGACTAGGCCTCCTTACTTTCACCATTTTTGCATTGTGAAAAACATTTCATACATCAACTTTCCCTCATCTACCATTTCTCTGTGTGTTTGTTTTTATTACGTTTATTCATAAAATGTATGATTTCCATTTGGCTGATTGCTTAGTTTCACATTAATAATAATAATAATAATAATAATAATAATAATAATAATAATAATAATAATAATAATAATAATATTATTATAAATATTATTATTGTTATCATTATTATTATTATTATTATTGTTATTATTATTATTATTATTATTATTATTATTATTATTATTATTATTATTATTATGAATATTATATTCAGTTTAAACTTACAGATTTCACGAGGGTTAAGAGGATTTAACCCGTTCGTCATTAGTAAAGGATACTTTAGTCCCTAGAAATGAGGATTACAGTAACTCTCACTGTATACAATAAGAGACACACACTGTGTAAATACCAGGAGTTACACGTATTGGACTTGTTAGATGGGGTAAGTTCCCATATTAATCATACATTTGAATTACAAATATTAATTACGTATGCTAATGAGGAACATTACTATTATTAGTATTGTATACGAATATTATGCATTACGTATATGTATAATATATACAGTATTATTCAAGGAGACATCCCCCACACACAAATACATTTCCTACGTGATAATGAAACGAGAAGAAAGCGGCACTGATCAATGTATTCACGTGCAAAATACAAGGAAATTCATTCATAAATTAATCAAGATTTCCATAAATCTCTATGTACACTGAACACACAAGCCAAGCAGCAGCAAATGATGAATTTTGGGAAAAAAGGTCGGACCATTAAGAGCAAGGACGGATAAGGCAAAAATCTTTAAATATATCTTTAAATATATATATATATATATATATATATATATATATATATATATATATATATATATATATATATATATATATATATATATATATATATGGGTAGATATAGATATACAGAGTTAGCTAGAGCAGGTTAAGAACGCCTCCAGGACTCATTATTCTCTTCCAAAACGTGTTTTTATATAGATATTCTCGAGCTGGTTGTGGGTGGGGATAGGGGGGGGGCAGGAGGGGGTCTATACAGGCTCTTATATGTACATACAGTTATGAAAATATAAAAATAATACAACTATTATACAGACAATGATAACATCCATTGGGATATCGTCTCCACTCAATAACTCAATAGATATCAATTTTTCGCTTTTTTTCCTATCATAGGTTTAAAAATGACAAGAATTCGTAAGACTAGCAAAATAAACTCTGTTTGTGGCTAGAGATCTGAGTGATTTGCGAGCGTATATATATAAATATATATATATATATATATATATATATATATATATATATATATATATATATATATATATATATATATATATATATTTATATATATATATATATATATATATATATATATATATATATATATATATATATATATATATAAATATAAATATATATATATATATATATATATATATATATATATATATATATATATATATATATATATATATATATATATATATATATATATATATACAGTTAAAAAAATCATTACGCTTGAACAAAATATTACTTTTCTGAAGAAAAATATAATATATAATTTGTGAAAATATTAACAAAGACAATAAATAAATAGAGTCCTGAAATAAAGATAAATGTAAATTACGAACAATTATAACAAAATCAATTAATAAATTATATGAATTAATATATTTTTAATATAATGACACCCGAGTGTTGGTCCTCCTGCTTCACTTGAGGCTCAAGATTCGGATAAAACTAATCATGATCCAAAAGAAAGGTAATCTATCGCCCTTATGTAAACATAATTAATTACCACACAATCAGTGTTAAATAGAACGTATCGATTTATCAATTAAAATAAGGACAAACACAGATTTATCAAATACATTATGAATAATAGACATAAACTAGAATATCTGCACGTAAATATCACATTCTGGTATATGTTGTGATATGACACAAATGGAAGGCAGAAGATGAATAAAAGAGATCAAGCATGAAAGCAATGAAGGAGTCGTAGCTTAATGTAGGACAGTTTATGCACCATTGTATCGACTATACTGACGATGTTGCTTCCTCCAGGACACCTTTTCGGCACACATTCTTCCTGTCTCTCACTTGGTTCATCTCCACCTCACATATTACAAACACTTCCCCGTGGCCCGATGATTTCCCACTTTCCGCTCTACTGGGGACAAAAGATTTACCATTTTCTGTCATTTCCCGACTCGGGGACTTAGCATTTTCTTTCATGCGATTTGCTATAGATTTCTCGAGTTCTACAACGCCATGTCCCGGCGACTTCCCGTTTTCAGTCGTGTGATGGGGTGCTGACTTCAAGTTTTCGGCTGTATTGTGTCCCAAAGACTGTCTATTCTCGGTCATGGAGTTGTTTTGGTCTAGTAGAAGCGCTTGATTAACCGGACTTTTTCGTCCTACTTCAGGTTTATTTCTCTTCTTGGCCTTGGACTCATGGAGAGCCTGTTTTAGGATTTCTTCCTGCTCTGGGGTGAAGGAGAGTCTGGTGTAGCAGTTCTTAATGGGGTGTGGAGAGCCTGCCTGTTTCACCACCCCGCTGGGGGAGTCGTGATCATCTGGAGGAACGAAATCGTCGTGTTGTACGACGTGGTCGTCGGAGGGGTCTTCGTCACTGTGTGTGCTGTGGCTCATCTCCTGTACGGTGCTCAAGCGTTCATTCTCACCCGACGCCATGTCTGGCTTCGTCGGCGTCCTGGAAAGAAAAACAACACGCTAAAAAAAATTATGAACATAGAAAATGAAGAAAATTCATGCTCCCCTACTTCAGATCCTTTCTTTCTCCTGGACATTTATGATCATGGATATGGAGAAAGTTATCCCCAAACAGGCGATCCCTCAGCTGGGAGCTGCGACGCCCCCTCTCTCCCTCTCAAATTATCTCTCTCGCCAGCGCGCAGAGGTCAGAGGGGGAAGGGGAGGTATCAAGAGAGCCTCTAGCTTTCCATCAGCTGGATGGGGAGGATCACATTTCTTGCAAACAGTGGAGCCTAACTAACTAGTTTTAAATTAGAGCGAGATTACATGTAGATAGAACGTGGTCATGAACACTTTCCAGTTGAGCTGTAGGTGCCGATATAGCTTTGGAGATGACTGTCTCCTAAATAGACATTGTTCACGTACAGGTACCTACTAGCCCAGGAGCTTTTAGACTGCGGCACACAAGCACATATCACATTCTCAGTTTTAATGATAAGTGATGGAAACTAGTAAGTCAGAGTGTATGCAGTTGAGAATCTTGGAGTTGTGAATCCGTGGAAACACAATTATGTGTAAGCAAAATAAAAACACCTGAGTGTCGAGGCTATACAAACTTACCTGAGCGGAGAAACGTTCCTTTGGAGAGAGTCTTGTGAGCCACCGACCATAGTGCCAAGGAGAGAACCGTTGTTGCTCTGCTGCGAGGCTCTGGCATTGCGGGTGAGGTCACAGAGAGTGATCTGGGTCAGCGTGGAGTTGCGGTGGTTGGGGGCGTTGACCACAGTGTTGTGAGGGAAGGTGTTGTTTACAGAGGAGTAGGCTCCCTTGTACCTGCGGTAAAACAACGAAAGTCATAACAAGTCGCCTGAAGGGAGATCATGATGGATCATGGTAGGTCATGAGTAGTCACCTCATATGTGAAGACATGATAGGTCATGAAGAAATCATGATGTTTCATGTAGTCATAACGGGTTATTACCAAAGAATATAGTAATATATAATATCCCATCTCTACCTCACATCTTCCATTTCACCTTCACCTCATCCCCCTCCCCTTTCCTTCAACACATCTCCCACACCTTCCCCATCCTCTTCCTCACCTCATTGCTCGCTTTGTACAGAAACCATATCTTGCGAGGAGAATGAAGAGATCTCGCCTGTACTGCTTCGTCAAAATGGCGTATAAGTATGGATTTGCACACGAATTGAGTGGGTAGAAGAACACTAGTAGAATCTTGGCTCTGGTCACGTTGATCAGAGGGACACCAGCCACCGCCGTCAGTCTGCAAGATTTACAAATATATAAAGCTAATATAAAATTCCAAGTGGCTATTATAATCATTTTAAGCTAACATGCAGATAATATCGCGGTATGCAGATGAAACAGAAAGTTAGTGACTCGGGCAATGTGAATACAGTGATAGAGACAAAAAAAATATTCTTAAGAGGGGATGCATCACAAATTAGTCTAAGAAAAGTTGACAACCTTCAGTTGTCGTTTCAATTCTAATTTGCGTCGTTACAGTCAGGGTCCGCAACACAGTTCTGTGGATTTCATTCCTCAGAGGCGATGGGGGAAGCATGCCACCGTGACCCTCATCCACCAAGATAGAACTCACCCGAAGAAGGCGATGGGTGCCCAGCAGGCGAAGTCGGTGAAAACAAGGAGAGCCATTCGCTTGGCCACGGTGAGATCAGAATGGGGCGCCGTGGCGTCGTGACGGCTGATGGAGCAGTACATGGAGGCGTAACAGGCGGTGATAACGAAGAAGGCCAGGCCATTGACCAGCAGCAGAGAGATGAGGTACGAGAGAGCTAGAGCGTTCCCAGTCTCCATGGGTAAGCAGATGCTGTTGGGCGATGAGGTACGACTGTTATATATACATATATATATATATATATATATATATATATATATATATATATATATATATATATATATATATATGTGTGTGTGTGTGTGTGTGTGTGTGTGTGTGTGTGTGTGTGTGTGTGTGTGTGTGTGTGTGTGTGTGTGTGTGTGTGTGTGTGTGCGTGTGTGTGTGTGTGTGTGTGTGTGTGTGTGTGTGTGTGTGTGTGTGTGTGTGTGTGTGTGTGTGTGTGTGTGTGTGTGTGTGTGTGTGTGTGTGTGTGTGTGTGTTGTGTGTTGTGTGTGGTGCCAAATAGGTAAAATTGGTCAATTAGCAAGAACTCATTTAAAATTAAGTCCTTTGTAAAAATTTCTCTTATACATTTAAAGATATATTTTTTCATTTATGTTAATATAAAAAGTCATGATTATGTACCAAAAGAACCTTAGGAAATTTACCTAACCTTATTATAGCAAACTCAGTTTAATTTAACCTAATCGATCTAAATACATCTGAGATAAGCTTACAAAAATTTAATAATAAACAAACGCAATGATATATATATATATATATATATATATATATATATATATATATATATATATATATATATATATATATATATATATATATATATATATATATATGTATATATATACATACATATATATATATATATATATATATATATATATATATATATATATATATATATATATATATATATATATATATATATATATATATATATATATATATATATAATCACGAAAGCGCTTGGAATTTCACTATTTTCTCACACTGGTATATAAACACATATTGACTCACACGAGTCATTCTAATAACAATAAGAAAAGACAAAATTATATTCGTTAAATGAAGACAAAAATCAATGTAATGATCGCTGTACTTGCTACAGTCTACTAATGAGGCTGTCAGAGTAATTGGATTATAATTATTATTACATATATGGGGAAGAGAAAAGGAGGTAAACCCATACGAGTCACACTGCGCCCGGTGAATGAGAGATAATTCAGCTTATGGTAAATTTAAGATAACTCCAAGTCCTTGAAACAAGAGCCCACCGCCACCAACGTCAAAGGACCTCCAGTGAAAGGAAAGTGAATGGATATATATATATATATATATATATATATATATATATATATATATATATATATATATATATATATATATATATATATATATATATATATATATATATATATATATATATATATATATATATATATATATATAACAAAAAAAAATAAGGGTGATTGTATGCTCTGACACTACACAATCTAGGTCAGATCCACTCAGCTGGCAGGATGCTGTTCCGCTACGTTGCTGGAATACATTATGTGATGAGAACACTAGACGCTCTTATTCTATATTGAGCTTCCTGACCGACCCACTCAAACTTCCTTGTGTGCGTGTGTTTATGTATGTGTGGTGTGTGTGTGTGTGTGTGTGTGTGTGTGTGTGTGTGTGTGTTTATACACGTAGTTTTAATCTTAACTTCCTTAAAATATCGCGCCTGTGATTACTTAGCACACCACTGGCGGGAGAGAGCACGGTCTATCCTGTTAGCTGTTTGGTATCTTTTTTTTTTATCCCTGCTCTCTCAGTGAAGCCTAATAGAAGCAACCAGCCGTGAGCTTCAAAGCTACCGCCATTGGCTATCGTATTTTTTATGTAAATTTTTATTTCTGAGGTGGGAGGGCATGGCGGAGGAAACTGTGTGATGACTCGCTTATTTCTGCTCACCAGTTTGTGGTTGCAGGAGTTAAGTCTTGGGTCTTGGTCTCGCCTCCTAGTTTGCAGTTTTCGAGTCTTGGTCTCGCCTCCTAGTTTGCAGTTTTCGAGTCTTGGTCTCGCCTCCTAGTTTGCAGTTTTCGAGTTTTGGTCTCGCCTCCTAGTTTGCAGTTCTCGAGTCTAGGTCTCGCCTTCTAGTCTGCAGTTGTCGAGTCTTAGTCTCGTTTCCTAGTTTGCAGTTCTAGAGTCTTAGTCTCGTTTCCTAGTTTGCAGTTCTCGAGTCTTGGTCTCGCCTTCTAGTTTGCAGTTGTCGAGTCTTGGTCTCGTTTCTTAGTTCGCAGTTCTCGAGTCTTAGTCTCGTTTCCTAGTTTGCAGTTCTCGAGTCTTGGTCTCGACTTCTAGTTTGCAGTTGTCGAGTCTTGGTCTCGCCTTCTATCTTGCAGTTCTCGATTCTCGAGTCTTAGTCTCGTTTCCTAGTTTGCAGTTCTCGAGTCTTAGTCTCGTTTCCTAGTTTGCAGTTCTCGAGTCTTGGTCTTGCCTTCTAGTTTGCAGTTGTCGAGCCTTCGTCTCGCCTTCTAGCTTACAGTTCTCGAGTCTTAGTCTTGTTTCCTAGTTTGCAGTTCTCGAGTCTTGGTCTCGCCTCTTAGTTTGCAGAATCCGGTGTAAGTCCCGCGTATCCTCGTGAGCCAGTTAGGTCTATTCTCAAAGCTTTTATGGAATCGGCCTACTCAACTTCCTATACAAGTTCTCACCACATCGAGCTGAAGAAGCATTTCTAGATATTCCTACAACTCATCTGTGTCTTTAGCTTCTAACTCTGCCCTCGTGTGCACGTTTTTTGCCACTCCAGCGGTATATTCATGTTCAACCTTATCAGTCTGCGTATTTCTTTGCATGTTCAGCAAGTCTTACCAAATTTTTCTATCCTCTGGTGTGGATAGTTTCAGTTTCTTTTGTCTCTCCTCATTGTTCATTTCCCTTAGCTTCTACTTTCTTCGCAGTTATGCACTTTATCAAATTTCTCTACATGATTTTTTTTTTTTTGGTGTGGGCTCCTTGGTGGCGCTGTGTACTCTAAGATGTGCCTGACGCATGTCGCATGTACAGAGCCGTGAATGACTCGTTGTTGAGATTCCTTAAAGCTAATCTTGTATTCGATTCGGATGTCATTGTTTGATGTGTGTGTGTGTGTGTGTGTGTGTGTGTGTGTGTGTGTGTGTGTGTGTGTGTGTGTGTGTGTGTGTGTGTGTGTGTGTGTGTGTGTGTGTGTGTGTGAGTGTGTGTGTGTGTGTGTGTGTGTGTGTGTGTTTGTGTGTTTTCACATCTCACTCACCCTAATGTGATTCCCCACCTAACCCTGGCTTCTCACCTCCCTTTGGACCTAAAGGGATCCACCGCCTCCCCTAATCCCTAACGCTTAATCCCTAACGCTTAACCTCCCATTGGCTCTGTTGGGGATCATCCTCTAAACCCTGACCCATAACCTCCCTCTGACTCTTAACGTGATATCCCACTCAACCCTGACTTTTCTACTCCCTTCCCCAACCATCCCCTCCGTTAAATAGCCTCGACTGCCTCCCTCAAACTTCACAATGCTCCCAGAAGACCCCAAAAGTTATCAACGCTGCCGAACGTGCTGATGACTTTATTTCCATACGTTGCTTTCCTCGCTCTATGAGCTCGAGAGGCTCACGTCTTCACTGTCACTATAATAATACGTCGCAGATGCTTTTATTTTTTTTAGATTTTGCCGCCGAAGCGGCTAGTTTGTTTTGCATCCTATATCTACTTTATGGACGGTAGCACAAGACTATATGGATGCACAAATAAGAACTTTTAATAGGGTTAACAGATTTATAAATCCCTAGGAACTAGAAGGGTTAACATATGCACAGAAGGTCTACCTAAAGGATGTACTGAGGGTCACTGCCCCCGCAGCCTAGTTCATTTGGATCCATCCATATTACAAAGTAAAGGAATATACGTAGTGAAGGGAAGTGTGTCTGAATAGCTAATTGTATAATACACTTTAATGCGCTTCTGTCAGTGTACATACTCTGTCAGGGGTGTATCTCGAGGTTTATATATTCTAAGAGGTGTGTATGTAATAATTTATGTACACTGGGAAGTGTGTTTCTTCCAGTGTGTATATATACAGATGGGTGAGCTTCTCTCAGTGAATATACACTGAAAATTCACGTCAATCACCATTTTACGGACTGAAGCCTCTAATACTAATGGTGTGTATGAGACTTGTAGCCTTAACTGACTAGCTTTCATTAAATCTGAGAGCCAATAAACCAACTATTCCACGCCATTATTAATCAGTGCAGTACGCTGAAGTGCACTCTTGCACGCATTACAGAGCAGAGGAATGCAACAACGATCACCGCAAAGCAATAAAACTTTACGTTTTATTGCCACCTGTCGTGCTAGTCAAGATCTGAAGGGAAAAAAAGTCAATTGCAGCTTTAACAATATTTTCTTTCCTCAGTTATTCCCTTAAATATATGGGTAAACACAAAAAAACAATTATTAAATCCATTGTTACTTATACAAATAACCCGCACACAGGAGAGAGAAGTCTATGACCGCAAGTTCGGGGTTCACATGACTGGCTGTCGACGGCAGCCAAGACACATTCTGCAGGAGAAGCCTTTTATTGTTGTGATCAAGTCATGAATGGGTAAAAATCAACACAAAATTACACACTTGCCCCAAAATAAAGCTGTAGGGCGAAGTATCTTTTATTCGCCTTCTGTAGCTCTGAAGATAATGAATACGTGTACAAACTCCGCTGCACTAAGTTCTCTCTCACTCTCTTTATATATATATATATATATATATATATATATATATATATATATATATATATATATATATATATATATATATATATATATATATATATATATATATATATAGTTACGTCCTATGTTACCTGGCAGTCTTGCACATAAAGAAAAAAGTTACAAATACCATGGCTGGAATAATTCACAAATAACTCACACTGAGAACATTTTGCTCTGACCCGGACCATTGATAAATCTCAACGGAGCGAGAAAAGCCAGAGAAGACCTTTCATTAGTCGTCCCTTCTTTTTCCCTCGCTCAGTTGTGGTTTGACAAAGTTCCAGGACGATGTGAGACCGGTTCCTTGTTATTTCCACATGGAAACGCTCAATCCGCATAGGTTTGAGCAGATAATCAGTTTACACAGAAAGAAGAAAGCTCTCTCTCTCTCTCTCTCTCCCTCCCTCTCTCTCTCTCTCTCTCTCTCTCTCTCTCTCTCTCTCTCTCTCTCTCTCTCTGTTCAATACGAAACAAGATACTTGTTAACGTCCTTGGGAAAACCGCTGTTCGCAAAAACTAAATGAAGATCGGACTCACGCAAACAAAAGTTTCAAGCTTTTCTTTTAATTGCTTAAGTTTGAAACTAAAGTTGCATGTTTAGTCGACGAGCTGCAGTCATACCCATGTTGAGTGTTGACGAGCTGCAGTCATACCCATGTTGAGTGTTGACGAGCTGCAGTCATACCCATGTTGAGTGTTGACGAGCTGCAGTCATACCCATGTTGAGTGTTGACGAGCTGCAGTCATACCCATGTTGAGTGTTGACGAGCTGCAGTCAGACACATGTTGAGTGTTGACGAGCTACAGTCAGACACATGTTGAGTGTTGACGAGCTGCAGTCAGACACATGTTGAGTGTTGACGAGCTGCAGTCAGACACATGTTGAGTGTTGACGAGCTACAGTCAGACACATGTTGAGTGTTGACGAGCTACAGTCAGACACATGTTGAGTGTTGACGAGCTACAGTCAGACACATGTTGAGTGTTGACGAGCTGCAGTCAGACACATGTTGAGTGTTGACGAGCTACAGTCAGACACATGTTGAGTGTTGATGAGCTGCAGTCAGACACATGTTGAGTGTTGACGAGCTGCAGTCAGACACATGTTGAGTGTTGACGAGCTGCAGTCAGACACATGTTGAGTGTTGATGAGCTGCAGTCATACACATGTTGAGTGTTGATGAGCTGCAGTCAGACCCATGTTGAGTGTTGACGAGCTGCAGTCAGACCCATGTTGAGTGTTGATGAGCTGCAGTCAGACCCATGTTGAGTGTTGATGAGCTGCAGTCAGACACATGTTGAGTGTTGATGAGCTGCAGTCAGACACATGTTGAGTGTTGATGAGCTGCAGTCATACCCATGTTGAGTGTTGATGAGCTGCAGTCAGACACATGTTGAGTGGGTAGGAAATGGTTGACAGGAAAATGCCCGGAGGAAAACATGGATTAAGGGAAGGATGGTACAAGAGAGAAAGAAAAAAAAATAGAGATATCCGAGTATCATTCAGCTGAAGCTGTACTGAAAGCTTGATCCTCCAACCACTAGTAGCGAGACAGATGTGCTGTCGCTGTTGTTATAATTGTTGCATTTCATTATGCAACATTGCGGCAATGGTATGCAACACTCACAAGATGAGGAATTAGGCACCCGTGCGACACCTGGATATGTTGATCTGAAGACGTTTCGCCAACAAGGAGCTTTTCAGGTCAGCAGAGAAATAATATTCGGTGACAGTAGAAGAGAGTAATCAGTCCCTCAGCTGAACTCTTTCTTCCAGGTTGAGGGACTGAGTACCTCATATTTCCACGTCTTCTGTGTATAGTTCTTCTAGTCTGAGGAACTGACTACCTCATCTTCTGTCATCTAATACATGCAAATAATTAATTAATTAACTTCGTTTACAAAAAATATTTGAACATAATTAGGATACTTTGAGGTTGATGAATTCGAAGAAAATATCAGTAAGTTTTTCCAACTGGCTCTAGTTTGTGAGATATTGCATACCTACCCTCAGTTTGCAGGGAACAGCCATAATGCGTGTATATGCGTGTATACACGCAAATACATGCATTTTGGTTTGCAAAACGTGTGGAGAATGCTTACGACAGTGGAAAAATAAGCAAAAGAAAAGTTTAAACCTCGGTTTGCCTGTGGTGTGGAGAGAACCGAGAAACCACCAGGACGATCGTTATTTCTATATGGTGAATGTGAAAGGTTTCAGTCGATACAAGAAAGTCAAGTGGGAATATCCTGATTAGGAGTCAGCAAGGAGACCTGTGCTACATATCGAAGATTTTTTTCCATACCAGTGTTTGCAACACTGCCTGACCTTCCATTGTCAGTTGTTGAAGAATCTCAGGGTTTAGGATGTAACACAGGTGATAGCGGTGGAAGTGAATATGATGGAAGCATTTCAACACCCCAGCAGTTCTCCCAAGAACTCAGTGATCTGCCAAAGCAAACATCTGAACTTTTAGCAACCAGGCTAGAAGAAGTAACTGTCTATAAGAAAAAGCTAAAATGACAGCTTATCGCACAAGAGAGGTTGAACTCTTTCCTTACTTCGGCCGGCCAAGATGAAGAATTTGTATACTGCAATAACATCCCTGGACTTCTTCGAATGTGACCTGAATATCGACCGGGAGACTGGCGACTATTCATAGACAGCTCCATTAGAAATTTGAAATGTGTCTTATTGCACAATGGTAACCAATATACATCTCTTCCAAATACTCGTTCAACAAAACTGTGCTAATGACCAACATACAAGAAAATCATACAACGTTTTCATATGTAGTAATTAGTGGTATCTTAATTAACTTATTATGTCATTCTCTTATTATATAGAATGAAGTTCTAGTATGTATTACATGATTGGAATTTTGCATGATCTAAAAAAATAATTTCAATGCGATTTGTAAGATAGCTTCGAGTGATCAAAAACTAGAGCCAATCCAGCGAAACCGAAGACATATTCGGAATCAGCAGCAAAAACTTACCCTGTAATCGGTGTAATATCATTGGCCAGAAAATGAGTGTTAATCGGTATATATATATATATATATATATATATATATATATATATATATATATATATATATATATATATATATATATATATATATATATATATATATATATATATATATATATATATATATATATATATATATATATATATATATATATATTGAATTCAAAATGTCATTGGTTGGTGAGACGTTTCGAACACTGACACCCATATGTTGCACATGCGTCTAACTCCTCATTTCACGAAGCGTTAAACCCGTGGGGGCTATTCAGCGCAAGAC
>NC_091313.1:23238073-23255573 GCF_038502225.1 Cherax quadricarinatus
TCCCGCCTCCACTACTTCACTTTCTAGGCTATTCCACGGCTTGACTACTCTATGACTGAAGAAATACTTCCTAACATCCCTTTGATTCATCTGAGTCTTCAACTTCCAATTGTGACATCTTGTGTCTGTGTCCCATCTCTGGAACATCCCATCTTTGTCCACCTCGTCTATTCCGTGCAATATTTTATATGTCGTTATCATGTCTCCCCTGACCCTCCTGGCCTCCAGTGTCGTCAGGCCGATTTCCCTCAACCTTTCTTCGTAGGACAATCCCCGTAGCTCTGGGACTAGTCTTGCAAACCTTTGCACTTTCTCTAATTTCTTGACGTGCTTGACTAGGTGTGGATTCCAAACTGGTGCTGCATACTCCAGTATGGGCCTGACGTAAATGGTACACAGAGTCTTGAACGAATCCTTACTGAGATATCGGAACGCTATCCGTAGGTTTGCCAGGCGCCCGTATGCTGCAGCAGTTATCTGATTGATATGCGCCTCAGGAGATATGCTCGGTGTTATACTCACCCCCCAGATCTTTCTCCTTGAGTGAGGTTTGCAGTCTTTGGCCATGTAAACTATATTGTGTCTGCGGTCTTTTTTGCCCTTCCCCAATCTTCATGACTTTGCATTTGGCAGGGTTAAACTCAAGGAGCCAGTTGCTGAACCAGGCTTGTAGCCTGTCCAGGTCTCTTTGTAGTCCTGCCTGATCCTCATCCGATTTGATTCTTCTCATTAACTTCACATCATCTGCAAACAAGGACACTTCTGAGTATATCCCTTCCGTTATGTCGTTCACATATACCAAGAACAGCACAGGTCCTAGGACTGACCCTTGTGTGTGTGTGTGTGTGTGTGTGTGTGTGTGTGTGTGTGTGTGTGTGTGTGTGTGTGTGTGTGTGTGTGTGTGTGTGTGTGTGTGTGTGTATGTGTGTGTGTGTGCGTGTGTGTGAGTGTATGTGTGTGTGTGCGTGTGTGTGTGTGTGTGTGTGTGTGTGTGTGTGCGTGCGTGTGTGTGCGCGCGCGTGTGTGTGTGTGTGTGTGTGTGTGTGTGTGTGTGTGTGTGTGTGTGTGTGTGTGTGTGTGTGTGTGTGTGTGTGTGTGTGTGTGCAGAGGCCACGAACAGCTACTCAACTGCCATTTTTACAGAAAGTATCCCACAATGATACGAAACGACAGTGCCTGGTTGCAATTCATGGCCTCTGCAAGGTTCCAAAGTTGCAGCACGGGGTGGGTTTGAAAGTACACACACACACACACACACACACACACACACACACACACACACACACACACACACACACACACACACACACACACACACACACACACACACACACACACACATATGCACACACGCGCGTGCGCGTGTACTCACATTAATTGATTAACCGCTCCTCGAACGCGAAACTGGCAAATGTACGGGCAGCTTTCAGGAACATGGACAAGGAGTCATTCACTATCTTATACATGACATACATCAGGCTCTTCTTGGAGTATACAGCGCCAGTGTGGAACCCACATCTGGTAAAGCATTAAGCTAGAAAAAGTGTAAATGTTCGCAACGAAAATAGTACCAGAGCTGATGGGTATTAACTATGAGGCGAGACTAGACTCGCTAAACCTGTAGACAACACAGGAAAAAAGGGCCACAGGTGACATCATAACAACGTGAAAAATACTCAGAGTAATTTACAAGGGTGGTGAGAGAGAGAGAGTCTGTTTGAATGTCTCAAGTACACGAGAACACAACTGATGTTAGGAAATATTTCTTTGGCTTTAGAGTCGTCAAGAGATGGAACGACCTAGACAGAGAAGTGGCAGAAGCAGAATACATATATAGCTTTAAGAATAGGTATGATAGAGCTGACTCAGCCAGGAGAGAGTGAAACCAGTAGCAGCTTGCAGAAAGGCTGGCCAGGAGCTGATACTCGACCCCGGCAACCAAAATTAGGTGAGTACGCACACTCATATACATATGAAGAAAGAGAGAGAGAGAGAGAGAGAGAGAGAGAGAGAGAGAGAGAGAGAGAGAGAGAGAGAGAGAGAGAGCGAGAGAGAGAGAGAGAGAGAGAGAGAGAGAGAGAGAGAGAGAGAGAGAGAGAGAGAGAGAGCTAATATACCGTATGTAAATAATACCGTGGAAAAAGTTCCTCTCAGGTAGAGAAGTTTATAACTTTGTAGCAGCACTCCAGGTAATTGTTTAGTTAGCCTTGTTTATGTCTTGTTCCATCTTTGTTTTAGCCTTGTTTAAGCCTTGTTTTACCTTTGTTTTACTCTTCTTTCAGTCTTGTTTCATTCTTATTTCAGCCCTTGTTTGAACCTTGTTTTAGCTTTGCTGTTTGCCTTTTTAAAGCCTGGATTTAGCTGTGTTTTAACTGTTTAGAATTAGTTAAAACCCGTAGTTTTTTGTTACACTTTTGTGTTTTCCTTATTTCATCTCTTTTTCCATCCTTTATTTCGTGATAACTATTAAAGTGCTTCTGAAGTATTAAAGTGCTTCTGAAGTATTAAAGTGCTTGTGAAGTATTAAAGTGCTTCTGAAGTATTAAAGTGCTTGTGAAGTATTAAAGTGCTTCTGAAGTATTAAAGTGCTTGTGAAGTATTAAAGTGCTTGTGAAGTATTAAAGTGCTTGTGAAGTATTAAAGTGCTTCTGAAGTATTAAAGTGCTTCTGAAGTATTAAAGTGCTTGTGAAGTATTAAAGTGCTTCTGAAGTATTAAAGTGCTTGCGAAGTATTAAAGTGCTTCTGAAGTATTAAAGTGCTTGTGAAGTATTAAAGTGCTTGTGAAGTATTAAAGTGCTTGTGAAGTATTAAAGTGCTTGTGAAGTATTAAAGTGCTTCTGAAGTATTAAAGTGCTTCTGAAGTATTAAAGTGCTTCTGAAGTATTAAAGTGCTTGTGAAGTATTAAAGTGCTTCTGAAGTATTAAAGTGCTTCTGAAGTATTAAAGTGCTTCTGAAGTATTAAAGTGCTTCTGAAGTATTACAGTGGGAAGTATTAAAGTGCTTCTGAAGTATTAAAGTGCTTCTGAAGTATTAAAGTGCTTGTGAAGTATTAAAGTGCTTCTGAAGTATTAAAGTGCTTGTGAAGTATTAAAGTGCTTCTGAAGTATTAAAGTGCTTCTGAAGTATTAAAGTGCTTGTGAAGTATTAAAGTGCTTGTGAAGTATTAAAGTGCTTGTGAAGTATTAAAATGATAGTGAAGTATTAAAGTGCTTGTGAAGTATTAAAGTGCTTGTGAAGTATTAAAGTGCTTGTGAAGTATTAAAGTGCTTGTGAAGTATTAAAGTGCTTGTGAAGTATTAAAGTGCTTGTGAAGTATTAAAGTGCTTCTGAAGTATTAAAGTGCTTCTGAAGTATTAAAGTGCTTGTGAAGTATTAAAGTGCTTCTGAAGTATTAAAGTGCTTGTGAAGTATTAAAGTGCTTCTGAAGTATTAAAGTGCTTGTGAAGTATTAAAGTGCTTGTGAAGTATTAAAGTGCTTGTGAAGTATTAAAGTGCTTGTGAAGTATTAAAGTGCTTCTGAAGTATTAAAGTGCTTCTGAAGTATTAAAGTGCTTCTGAAGTATTAAAGTGCTTCTGAAGTATTAAAGTGCTTCTGGAGTATTAAAGTGCTTGTGAAGTATTAAAGTGCTTGTGAAGTATTAAAGTGCTTCTGAAGTATTAAAGTGCTTGTGAAGTATTAAAGTGCTTGTGAAGTATTAAAGTGCTTGTGAAGTATTAAAGTGCTTGTGAAGTATTAAAGTGCTTGTGAATGAAGTATTAAAGTGCTTCTGAAGTATTAAAGTGCTTGTGAAGTATTAAAGTGCTTCTGGGGTATTAAATTGCTTGTGAAGTATTAAAGTGCTTGTGAAGTATTAAAGTGCTTGTGAAGTATTAAAGCGCTTCTGAAGTATAAAGTGCTTCTGGGGTATTAAATTGCTTCTGAAGTATTAAAGTGCTTGTGAAGTATTAAAGTGCTTGTGAAGTATTGAAATGCTTCTGGAGTATTAAAGTGCTTGTGAGTATTAAAGTGTTTCTGAAGTATTAAAGTGCTTCTGAAGTATTGAAATGCTTCTGAAGTGTTAAAGTGCTTGTGAAGTATTAAAGTGCTTTTGAAGTATTAAAGTGCTTGTGAAGTATTAAAGTGCTTCTGAAGTATTAAAGTGCTTGTGAAGTATTAAAGTGCTTGTGAAGTATTAAAGTGCTTGTGAAGTATTAAAGTGCTTCTGAAGTATTAAAGTGCTTGTGAAGTATTAAAGTGCTTGTGAAGTATTAAAGTGCTTCTGAAGTATTAAAGTGCTTCTGAAGTATTAAAGTGCTTGTGAAGTATTAAAGTACTTCTTAAGTATTAAAGTGCTTCTGAAGTATTAAAGTGCTTCTGAAGTATTAAAGTGCTTGTGAAGTATTAAAGTGCTTGTGAAGTATTAAAGTGCTTGTGAAGTATTAAAGTGCTTCTGAAGTATTAAAGTGCTTCTGAAGTATTAAAGTGCTTGTGAAGTATTAAAGTGCTTCTGAAGTATTAAAGTGCTTGTGAAGTATTAAAGTGCTTCTGGAGTATTAAAGTGCTTACGAAGTATTAAAGTGCTTCTGAATTATTAAAGTGCTTCTGGGGTATTAAAGTGCTTGTGAAGTATTAAAGTGCTTGTGATGTATTAAAGTGCTTGTGAAGTATTAAAGTGCTTGTGAAGTATTAAAGTGCTTGTGAAGTATCAAAGTGCTTGTGAAGTATTAAAGTGCTTCTGAAGCATTAAAGTGCTTCTGAAGTATTAAAGTGCTTGTGACGTATTAAAGTGCTTCTGAAGTATTAAAGTGCTTGTGAAGTATTAAAGTGCTTCTGAAGTATTAAGTGCTTCTGAAGTATTAAAGTGCTTCTGAAGTATTAAAGTGCTTCTGAAGTATTAAAGTGCTTCTGAAGTATTAAAGTGCTTCTGAAGTATTAAAGTGCTTGTGAAGTATTAAAGTACTTCTGAAGTATTAAAGTGCTTGTGAAGTATTAAAGTGCTTCTGAAGTATTAAAGTGCTTGTGAAGTATTAAAGTGCTTCTGAAGTATTAAAGTGCTTCTGGGGTATTAAAGTGCTTGTGAAGTATTAAAGTGCTTGTGAAGTATTAAAGTGCTTGTGAAGTATTAAAGTGCTTCTGAAGTATTAAAGTGCTTGTGAAGTATTAAAGTATTTCTGAAGTATTAAAGTGCTTCTGAAGTATTAAAGTGCTTCTGAAGTATTAAAGTGCTTGTGAAGTATTAAAGTGCTTGTGAAGTATTAAAGTGCTTGTGAAGTATTAAAGTGCTTGTGAAGTATTAAAGTGCTTGTGAAGTATTAAAGTGCTTGTGAAGTATTAAAGTGCTTCTGGAGTATTAAAGTGCTTGCGAAGTATTAAAGTGCTTCTGAAATATTAAAGTCCTTCGGGGGTATTAAAGTGCTTGTGAAGTATTAAAGTGCTTGTGATGTATTAAAGTGCTTGTGAAGTATTAAAGTGCTTGTGAAGTATTAAAGTGCTTGTGAAGTATCAAAGTGCTTGTGAAGTATTAAAGTGCTTCTGAAGCTTTAAAGTGCTTCTGAAGTATTAAAGTGCTTGTGACGTATTAAAGTGCTTCTGAAGTATTAAAGTGCTTGTGAAGTATTAAAGTGCTTCTGAAGTATTAAGTGCTTCTGAAGTATTAAAGTGCTTCTGAAGTATTAAAGTGCTTCTGAAGTATTAAAGTGCTTCTGAAGTATTAAAGTGCTTCTGAAGTATTAAAGTGCTTCTGATGTATTAAAGTGCTTCTGAAGTATTAAAGTGCTTCTGGAGGATTAAAGTGCTTCTGAAGTATTAAAGTGCTTGTGAAGTGTTAAAGTGCTTGTGAAGTATTAAAGTGCTTCTGAAGTATTAAAGTGCTTGTGAAGTGTTAAATTGCTTCTGAAGTATTAAAGTGCTTCTGAAGTATTAAAGTGCTTCTGAAGTATTAAAGTGCTAGTGAAGTATTAAAGTGCTTGTGAAGTATTAAAGTGCTTGTGAAGTATTAAAATGATAGTGAAGTATTAAAGTGCTTCTGAAGTATTAAAGTGCTTGTGAAGTATTAAAGGCCTTGTGAAGTATTAAAGTGCTTGTGAAGTATTTTAGTGCTTGTGAAGTATTAAAGTGCTCCCGAAGTATTTAAGTGCTTATGAAGTATTAAAGTGCTTGTGAAGTATTAAAGTGCTTCTGAAGTATTAAAGTGCTTGTGAAGTATTAAAGTGCTTCTGAAGTATTAAAGTGCTTGTGAAGTATTAAAGTGCTTGTGAAGTATTAAAGTGCTTCTGAATTATTAAAGTGCTTCTGAAGTATTAAAGTGCTTCTGGAGTATTAAAGTGCTTGTGAAGTATTAAAGTGCTTGAGAAGTATTAAAGTGCTTCTGAAGTATTAAAGTGCTTCTGAAGTATTAAAATGCTTGTGAAGTATTAAAGTGCTTGTGAAGTATTAAAGTGCTTGTGAAGCATTAAAGTGCTTGCGAAGTATTAAAGTGCTTCTGAAGTATTAAAGTGCTTGTGAAGTATTAAAGTGCTTGTGAAGTATTAAAGTGCTTGTGAAGTATTAAAGTGCTTCTGAAGTATTAAAGTGCTTCTGGAGTATTAAAGCGCTTGTGAAGTATTAAAGTGCTTCTGAAGTATTAAAGTGCTTCTGAAGTATTAAAGTACTTCTGAAGTATTAAAGTGCTTCTGAAGTATTAAAGTGCTTGTGAAGCATTAAAGTGCTTGTGAAGTATTAAAGTGCTTCTGAAGTATTAAAGTGCTTGTGAAGTATTAAAGTGCTTCTGAAGTATTAAAGTGCTTGTGAAGTATTAAAGTGCTTCTGAAATATTAAAGTGCTTCTGAAGTATTAAAGCTCTTCTGGGGTATTAAATTGCTTGTGAAGTATTAAAGTGCTTGTGAAGTATTAAAGTGCTTGTGAAGTATTAAAGTGCTTGTGAAGTATTAAAGTGCTTGTGAAGTATTAAAGTGTTTCTGGGGTATTAAAGTGCTTGTGAGGCATTAAAGTTTTTGTGAAGTATTAAAGTGCTTGTGAAGTATTAAAGTGCTTCTGAAGTATTAAAGTGCTTGTGAAGTATTAAAGTGCTTCTGAAGTATTAAAGTGCTTGTGAAGTATTAAAGTGCTTCTGAAGTATTAAAGTGCTTGTGAAGTATTAAAGTGCTTGTGAAGTATTAAAGTGCTTCTGAAGTATTAAAGTGCTTCTGGAGTATTAAATTGCTTGTGAAGCATTAAAGTGCTTCTGAAGAATTAAAGTGCTTCTGGGGTATTAAAGTGCTTGGGAAGTACTAAAGTGCTTCTGAAGTATTAAAGTGCTTGTGAAGTATTAAAGTGCTTGTGAAGTATTAAAGTGCTTGCGAAGTATTAAAGTGCTTGCGAAGTATTAAAGTGCTTTGAAGTATTAAATTTCTTGTGAAGTTTTAAAGTGCTTCTGAAGTATTAAAGTGCTTGTGAAGTATTAAAGTGCTTGTGAAGTATTAAAGTGCTTGTGAAGTATTAAAGTGCTTGTGAAGTATTAAAGTGCTTGTGAAGTATTAAAGTGCTTGTGAAGTATTAAAGTGCTTGTGAAGTGTTAAAGTGCTTGTGAAGTACTAAAGTGCTTCTGAAGTGTTAAAGTGCTTGTGAACTATTAAAGTGCTTGTGAAATATTAAAGTGCTTGTGAAGTATTAAAGTGCTTGTGAAGTATTAAAGTGCTTGTGAAGTATTAAAGTGCTTGTGAAGTATTAAAGTGCTTGTGAAGTATTAAAGTGCTTGTGAAGTACTAAAGTGCTTCTGAAGTGTTAAAGTGCTTGTGAACTATTAAAGTGCTTGTGAAGTATTAAAGTGCTTGTGAACTAATAAAGTGCTTGTGAAGTATTAAAGTGCTTGTGAAGTATTAAAGTGCTTGTGAAGTATTAAAGTGCTTGTGAAGTATTAAAGTGATAGTGAAGTATTAAAGTGCTTCTGAAGTATTAAAGTGCTTCTGAAGTATTAGAGTGCTTGTGAAGTATTAAAGTGCTTTTGAAGTATTAAAGTGCTTGTGAAGTATTAAAGTGCTTGTGAAGCATTAAAGTGCTTGTGAAGTATTAAAGTGCTTGTGAAGTATTAAAGTGCTTGTGAAGTATTAAAGTGCTTCTGAAGTATTAAAGTGCTTGTGAAGCATTAAAGTGCTTCTGGGGTATTAAAGTGCTTCTGAAGTATTAAAGTGCTTGTGAAGTATTAAAGTGCTTGTGAAGTATTAAAGTGCTTGTGAAGTATTAAAGTGCTTGTGAAGTATTAAAGTGCTTCTGGGGTATTAAAGTGCTTGTTAAGTATTAAATTGCTTGTGAAGTATTAAAGTGCTTGTGAAGTATTAAAGTGCTTCTGAAGTATTAAAGTGCTTGTGAAGTATTAAAGTACTTCTGAAGTATTAAAGTGCTTGTGAAGTATTAAAGTGCTTCTGAAGTATTAAAGTGCTTGTGAAGTATTAAAGTGCTTCTGAAGTATTAAAGTGCTTGTGAAGTATTAAAATGCTTGTGAAGTATTATAGTGCTTGTGAAGTATTAAATTGCTTGTGAAGTATTAAAGTGCTTCTGGAGTATTAAAGTGCTTGTGAAGTATTAAAGTGCTTGTGAAGTATTAAAGTGCTTGTGAAGTATTAAAGTGCTTGTGAACTATTAAAGTGCTTGTGAAGTATTAAAGTGCTTGTTAAGTATTAAAGTGCTTCTGAAGTATTAAAGTGCTTCTGAAGTATTAAAGTGCTTGTGAAGTATTAAAGTGCTTGTGAAGTATTAAAATGCTTCTGAAGTATTAAAGTGCTTGTGAAATATTAAAGTGCTTGTGAAGTATTAAAGTGCTTGTGAAGTATTAATGTGCTTGTGAAGTATTAAAGTGCTTGTGAAGTATTAAATTGCTTGTGAAGTATTAAAATGCTTCTGAAGTGTTAAAGTGCTTGTGAGGTATTAATGTGCTTGTGAAGTATTAATGTGCTTGTGAAGTATTAAAGTGCTTGTGAAGTATTAAAATGCTTCTGAAGTGTTAAAGTGCTTGTGAAGTATTAAAGTGCTTGTGAAGTATTAAAGTGCTTGTGAAGTATTAATGTGCTTGTGAAGTATTAAATTGCTTGTGAAGTATTAAAGTGCTTGTGAAGTTTTAAAGTGCTTGTGAAGTATTAAAGTGATAGTGAAGTATTAAAGTGCTTCTGAAGTATTAAAGTGCTTGTGAAGTATATGAGTGCTTGTGAAGTATTAAAGTGCTTGTGAAGTATTAAAGTGCTTGTGAAGTATTAAAGTGCTTGTGAAGCATTAAAGTGCTTGTGAAGTATTAAAGTGCTTTTGAAGTATTACAGTGCTTGTGAAGTATTAAAGTGCTTCTGAAGTATTAAAGTGCTTCTGAAGTATTAAAGTGCTTCTGGGGTATTAAAGTGCTTGTGAAGTATTAAAGTGCTTGTGAAGTATTAAAGTGCTTGTGAAGTATTAAAGTGCTTGTGAAGTATTAAAGTGCTTCTGGGGTATTAAAGTGCTTGTTAAGTATTAAAGTGCTTGTGAAGTATTAAAGTGATTGTAAAGTATTAAAGTGCTTGTGAAGTATTAAAGTACTTCTGAAGTATTAAAGTGCATGTGAAGTATTAAAGTGCTTCTGAAGTATTAAAGTGCTTGTGAAGTATTAAAGTGCTTCTGAAGTATTAAAGTGCTTGTGAAGTATTAAAGTGCTTGTGAAGTATTAAAGTGCTTGTGAAGTATTAAAGTGCTTGTGAAGTATTAAAGTGCTTCTGAAGTATTAAAGTGCTTGTGAAGTATTAAAGTGCTTGTGAAGTATTAAAGTGCTTGTGAAGTATTAAAGTGCTTGTGAAGTATTAAAGTGCTTGTGAAGTATTAAAGTGCTTGTTAAGTATTAAAGTGCTTCTGAAGTATTAAAGTGCTTGTGAAGTATTAAAGTGCTTCTGAAGTATTAAAGTGCTTTTGAAGTATTAAAGTGCTTGTGAAGTATTAAAGTGCTTCTGAAGTATTAAAGTGCTTGTGAAGTATTAAAGTGCTTCTGAAGTGTTAAAGTGCTTGTGAAGTATTAAAGTGCTTGTGAAGTATTAAAGTGTTTCTGAAGTATTAAAGTGCTTGTGAAGTATTAAAGTACTTCTGAAGTATTAAAGTGCTTCTGAAGTATTAAAGTGCTTGTGAAGTATTAAATTGCTTCTGAAGTATTAAAGTGCTTGTGAAGTATTAAAGTGCTTCTGAAGTATTAAAGTGCTTTAAAGTATTAAAGTGCTTGTGAAGTATTAAAGTGCTTGTGAAGTATTAAAGTGCTTGTGAAGTATTAAAGTGCTTCTGAAGTATTAAAGTGCTTGTGAAGTATTAAAGTACTTCTGAAGTATTAAAGTGCTTGTGAAGTATTAAAGTGCTTCTGAAGTATTAAAGTGCTTTTGAAGTATTAAAGTACTTCTGAATTATTAAAGTGCTTCTGAAGTATTAAAGTGCTTCTGAAGTATTATAGTGCTTCTGAAGTATTATAGTGCTTGTGGAGTATTAAAGTGCTTCTTAAGTTTTAAAGCTCTTGTGAAGTATTAAAGTGGTTCTGAAGTATTAAAGTGCTTCTGAAGTATTAAAGTGCTTCTGAAGTATTAAAGTGCTTGTGAAGTATTAAAGTGCTTGTGAAGTATTAAAGTGCTTGTGAAGTATTAAAGTGCTTCTGAAGTATTAAAGTGCTTGTGAAGTATTAAAGTACTTCTGAAGTATTAAAGTGCTTGTGAAGTATTAAAGTGCTTCTGAAGTATTAAAGTGCTTTTGAAGTATTAAAGTACTTCTGAATTATTAAAGTGCTTCTGAAGTATTAAAGTGCTTCTGAAGTATTATAGTGCTTCTGAAGTATTATAGTGCTTGTGGAGTATTAAAGTGCTTCTTAAGTTTTAAAGCTCTTGTGAAGTATTAAAGTGGTTCTGAAGTATTAAAGTGCTTCTGAAGTATTAAAGTGCTTCTGAAGTATTAAAGTGCTTCTGAAGCATTAAAGTGCTTCTGGAGTATTAAAGTGCTTGTGACGTATTAAAGTGCTTGTGAAGTATTAAAGTGCTTCTGAAGTATTAAAGTGTTTCTGAAGTATTAAAGTGCTTGTGAAGTATTAAAGTGCTTGTGAAGTATTAAATTGCTTGTGAAGTATTAAAGTGCTTCTGAAGTATTAAAGTGCTTCTGAAGTATTAAAGTGCTTGTGAAGTATTAAAGTGCTCGTGAAGTATTAAAGTGCTTCTGAAGTATTAAAATTCTTGTGAAGTATTAAAGTGCTTGTGAAGTATTAAAGTGCTTGTGAAGTATTAAAGTGCTTGTGAAGTATTAAATTGCTTCTGAAGTATTGAAGTGCTTCTGAAGTATTAAAGTGCTTGTGAAGTATTAAATTGCTTCTGAAGTATTAAAGTGCTTGTGAAGTATTAAAGTGCTTCTGAAGTATTAAAGTGCTTCTGAAGTATTAAAGTGCTTCTGAAGTATTAAAGTACTTCTGAAGTATTAAAGTGCTTCAAGGAGTATTAGAGTGCTTGTGAAATATTAAAGTGCTTCTGAAGTATTAAAGTGCTTCTAAAGTATTAATGTGCTTGTGAAGTATTAAAGTGCTTGTGAAGTATTAAAGTGCTTGTGAAGTATTAAAGTGCTTGTGAAGTATTAAAGTGCTTCTGAAGTATTATAGTGCTTGTGAAGTATTAAAGTGCTTTTGAAGTATTAAAGTACTTCTGAAGTATTAAAGTGTTTCTGAAGTATTAAAGTGATTCTGAAGTATTATAGTGCTTCTGAAGTCTTAAAGTGCTTGTGAAGTATTAAAGTGCTTGTGAAGTATTAAAGTGCTTGTGAATTATTAAAGTGCTTCTGAAGTATTAATGTACTTCTGAAGTATTAAAGTGCTTGTGATGTATTAAAGTGCTTCTGAAGTATTAACGTGCTTCTGAAGTATTAAAGTGTTTGTGATGTATTAAAGTGCTTCTGAAGTATTAAAGTGCTTCTGAAGTATTAAAGTGCTTGTGAAGTATTAAAGTGCTTATGAAGTATTAAAGTGCTTCTGAAGTATTAAAGTGCTTGTGAAGTATTAAAGTGCTTGTGAAGTATTAAAGTGCTTATGAAGTATTCAAGTGCTTGTGAAGTATTAAAGTGCTTGTGAAGTATTAAAGTGCTTCTGGAGTATTAAAGTGTTTGTGAAGTATTAAAGTGCTTCTGAAGTATTAAAGTGTTTGTGATGTATTAAAGTGCTTCTGAAGTATTAAAGTGCTTGTGAAGTATTAAAGTGTTTGTGAAGTATTAAAGTGCTTCTGAAGTATTAAAGGAAAGTCCTTTTTAAGTCTTAAGAGAAACGCTGCTGAAGTCTGAAGAGAAGTTGCTTCTGAGTTCTGTAGTTATGCCCTCCATGAAGTGCTGATGCCAAGGAAACGCCTGGGAAAATATGCCCAGGAAAGTATACCCTACGAAACAGGGGTTTGGGGAGGAATGCTGCTGGTAGAGAGTCAAGACGATATCGTGTACTACTGGAAAGAGGTGAGGAAATTATGCCCTCATGTTGAGGGAGGAGTGGTGAGGGAGGAGTGGTGAGGGAGGAGTGTTGGGGAGGAGTGGTGAGGGAGGAGTGGTGAGGGAGTAGTGGTGAGGGAGGAGTGGTGAGGGAGGAGTGGTGAGGGAGGAGTGGTGAAGGAGGAGTGTTGAGGGAGGAGTGGTGAGGGAGGAGTGGTGAGGGAGGAGTGGTGAGGGAGGAGTGGTGAGGGAGGAGTGGTGACGGAGGAGTGGTGAGGGAGGAGTGGTGAGGGAGGAGTGGTGAGGGAGGAGTGGTGAGGGAGGAGTGGTGAGGGAGGAGTGGTGAGGGAGGAGTGGTGAGGGAGGAGTGGTGAGGGAGGAGTGGTGAGGGAGGAGTGTTGAGGGAGGAGTGGTGAGGGAGGAGTGGTGAGGGAGGAGTGGTGAGGGAGGAGTGGTGAGGGAGGAGTGGTGAGGGAGGAGTGGTGAGGGAGGAGTGGTGAAGGAGGAGTGTTGAGGGAGGAGTGGTGAGGGAGGAGTGGTGAGGGAGGAGTGGTGAGGGAGGAGTGGTGAGGGAGGAGTGGTGAGGGAGGAGTGTTGAGGGAGGAGTGGTGAGGGAGGAGTGGTGATGGAAGGAGTGGTGATGGGAGGAGTGGTGAGGAGGAGTGGTGATGGGAGGAGTGGTGATGGGAGGAGTGGTGAGGGAGGAGTGTTGAGGGAGGAGTGGTGAGGGAGGAGTGGTGAGGGAGGAGTGGTGAGGGAGGAGTGGTGAGGGAGGAGTGGTGAGGGAGGAGTGGTGAGGGAGGAGTGGTGAGGGAGGAGTGGTGAGGGAGTAGTGGTGAGGGAGGAGTGGTGAGGAAGGAGTGGTGAGGGAGGAGTGGTGAGGGAGGAGTGGTGAGGGAGGAGTGTTGGGGAGGAGTGGTGAGGGAGGAGTGGTGAGGGAGTAGTGGTGAGGGAGTAGTGGTGAGGGAGGAGTGGTGAGGGAGGAGTGGTGAGGGAGGAGTGGTGAGGGAGGAGTGGTGAGGGAGGAGTGGTGAGGGAGGAGTGGTGAGGGAGGAGTGGTGAGGGAGGAGTGTTGGGGAGGAGTGGTGAGGGAGGAGTGGTGAGGGAGTAGTGGTGAGGGAGGAGTGGTGAGGAAGGAGTGGTGAGGGAGGAGTGGTGAGGGAGGAGTGGTGAGGGAGGAGTGGTGAGGGAGGAGTGGTGAGGGAGGAGTGGTGAGGGAGGAGTGGTGAGGGAGGAGTGGTGAGGGAGGAGTGGTGAGGGAGTAGTGGTGAGGGAGGAGTGGTGAGGGAGGAGTGGTGAGGGAGGAGTGGTGAGGGAGGAGTGGTGAGGGAGGAGTGGTGAGGGAGGAGTGGTGAGGGAGGAGTGGTGAGGGAGGAGTGGTGAGGGAGGAGTGGTGAGGGAGGAGTGGTGAGGGAGGAGTGGTGAGGGAGGAGTGGTGAGGGAGGAGAGGAGTGGTGAGGGAGGAGTGGTGAGGAGTGGTGAGGGAGGAGTGGTGAAGGAGGAGTGGTGAGGGAGGAGTGGTGAGGGAGGAGTGGTGAAGGAGGAGTGGTGAGGGAGGAGTGGTGAGGGAGGAGTGGTGAGGGAGGAGTGGTGAGGGAGGAATGGTGAGGGAGGAGTGGTGAGGGAGGAGTGGTGAGGGAGGAGTGGTGAGGGAGGAGTGGTGAGGGAGGAATGGTGAGGGAGGAGTGGTGAGGGAGGAGTGGTGAGGGAGGAGTGGTGAGGGAGGAGTGGTGATGGAGGAGTGGTGAGGGAGGAGTGGTGAGGGAGGAGTGTTGGGGAGGAGTGGTGAGGAAGGAGTGGTGAGGGAGGAGTGGTGAGGGAGGAGTGGTGAGGGAGGAGTGGTGAGGGAGGAGTGGTGAGGGAGAAGTGGTGAGGGAGGAGTGGTGAGGGAGGAGTGGTGAGGGAGGAGTGGTGAGGGAGGAGTGGTGAGGGAGGAGTGGTGAGGGAGGAGTGGTGAGGGAGGAGTGGTGAGGGAGGAGTGGTGAGGGAGGAGTGGTGAGGGAGGAGTGGTGAGGGAGGAGTGGTGAGGGAGGAGTGGTGAGGGAGGAGTGGTGAGGGAGGAGTGGTGAGGGAGGAGTGGTGAGGGAGGAGTGGTGAGGGAGGAGTGGTGAGGGAGGAGTGGTGAGGGAGGAGTGGTGAGGGAGGAGTGGTGAGGGAGAAGGAGATGTGAGGGAGGAGAGGTGAGGGATAAGGAGAGGTGAGGGAGGAGTGGTGAGGAAGAAGTGATGAGGGAGGAGTGGTGAGGGAGGAGTGGTGAGGGAGGAATGGTGAGGGAGGAATGGTGAGGGAGGAGTGGTGAGGGAGGAGTGGTGAGGGAGGAGTGGTGAGGGAGGAGTGGTGAGAGAGGAGTGGTGAGGGAGGAGTGGTGAGGGAGGATTGGTGAGGGAGGAGTGGTGAGGGAGGAGTGGTGAGGGAGGAGTGGTGAGGGAGGAGTGGTGAGGGAGGAGTGGTGAGGAAGAAGTGATGAGGGAGAAGTGTTGGGGAGGAGTGTTGGGGAGGAGTGGTGAGGGAGGAGTGGTAAGGAACATAATGAGTAAGAAAGGAGTAGATCAACACACACACAGTCAGCCTCACGGATATCTACCAGGATTCTCATCCAGATTATCATCTCGGTCTCCTGCGTGTGTACTGCCACAAACTTTCTTCCAGTCCAGCAAATGAGAGACGGTTAGTACAACTATGTAGTGTTTCTGCTTGCAATTTGTTGATGGAGGGTCAAGCTTTCACATTTTCTTGCGTTGAATGACGTACACGACTAGATTTCTTCATATAATAATAATAATAATAATAATAATAATAATAATAATAATAATAATAATAATAATAATAATAATAATAATAATAATAATAATTATTATTATTATTATTATTATTATTATTATTATTATTATTATTATTATTATTATTATTATTAGTATTAATAGCATCGTCGTAATACACAAGACATTATGGTGTATCAGATAACAGGCATGACACTCACCATTCTGCCAGTCAATGGCGTGGTTGAAGTAGACACCGATGGTGTGGAGGTCCATGGCTGCTATAATGAGAAGATAGAGGCCCATGCAGAGGTCGGCCAGGGCAAGGTTCACCATCAGGAACTTGCTCACCGTCATTCTTGAAGAAGGATTACAAGAGGAGTAAAACGGAGTGAGTCGCCTGGGGTACGACCTGCCATCTAGAGTCTGTTCAAGTTTCCTGAGGGTGGCGCGTCTGGGTGGAGGAGGAGAGAGAGAGAGAGAGGAGTCACGATAGGGCGAAGGATGCAAGGGAGGTCAAAACTAATATGTTTGGAGGGAGAGAGGGCAAGAGACAGAGGGTGGGAAAGTGGTGGTGGGCAGGCAAGAAGCAGGGTAATATGTCCAGCGTCAGGAGAGACAAAGAAATGTGTTGAAGGCACGTTAAAGGTGGAAAAAGGGGAATTAGAGACGGAGAGAGAAAGGGGACGAAGGATGAAAGAAATGGACGAAAATATAGAGGAATTGAGGGAAAGAGGGGGAAATGAAAGGCAGAGAGGGGTCGTGGTAAAGAAAAGAATTTAGAAAGGAGACTATCACACCTGTCGCGTAATGTAGAAGTTATAAATGAAGGTGTGTGTGTGAGAGAGAGAGAGAGAGAGAGAGAGAGAGAGGGGGGATGTGAAAGAAGGCATGAGTGAGGAAAAGACGAAGTGAGAGGAAAAGGTAGTGAAAGAAGATGTGATGGGGGACGCGGAGAAAAGACTAAGAAAGCAAGTAGGGCGAAAGGTCCCCGGTCAAAAATACTGGAATATCAAGGGAGTGGAACAAGGTACTTGAAAATGAGTTTAAGGTCAAACATTAACACTTAGCAAGGCAGGCTTTTACTGGACAACTTCTCTCTCTCAAGTGTGACCTTCAACGGCAAAGCACTGTCACTCAAGCGTGACCTTCAACAACTTGCACTGTCTCTCAAGCGTGGCCTTTAAGAATTAGCACTGTCGCTTAAGTGTGAGCTTCGCCATAATAACAAACGGGTGGTATAATCATCTCAACTAACTCAACTAATTGTTTTCGTGGTATCTCGCTTCGTATGAGTTCAGGGCTTCCGCTCTAAGATGTTCTCCACGAAGCACGAACGAGAGCTAATGTTGTTATATTCCCAGGGGAGCCCTAAACACGCAAGGGCCGTACAGCATCTCAAGCAAGGAAGAAGGGTGGCACTTCCCGTTTGAGTGGCTGACACCACTGCCATCACCAGCTACCTGGTCTACACTGCTGCTGTTGACATTTGATGTTAATGTTATGTTTGCTGTTAATACTGTGTACTTGTTTACTTTTCAGTGATAATGATGATAATAATAAAATAATATTGATAACAGTAATAACAATAATAGAAATAATAATAATAATAATAATAATAATAATAATACTTATATTATTATTATTATTATTATAATTTTTAGTAGTAGTAGTAGTAGTAGTAGTAGTAGTATCATTATCATGATTTATATTACTGTTTTAATAGCCATTATTATTATCATTGATAAATTAGACATTTGTGCAACTCTTGGGTATCTTTATTGAGGAAACGTTTCGCCACACAGTGGCTTCATCAGTCCATACAAAGGAGGATCTTGAAGAACAGGAGAATGAGGTAATCAGTCCCTTAACCTTGAGTCGATGTGGTCAGTCCATCAATCTTGAATAGAATACAGCATATGAGCGGAGAAGTGGCTTATATACCGTAGGCAGGAGAGGTGCAGCAGTTGTAGGTGGTGTCACATTTGTTCAGTGTGGAAGTAGGTCGTGCCCAAGTGTTAGGCAAGCGAAGAATTCCCAAGTATTAAGATCCCAAGAAGTTGCAGTGTCTGACAGGATTGTAGATGAATGGTTCAAAGAACCGACACGTTGATAAATTAGACACATGCGCAACTTTTGGGTATCTTTATTGAGGAAACGTTTCGCCACACAGTGGCTTCATCAGTCCACTTATGCCGTATTCTATTCAAGATTGATGGACTGACCACATCGACTCAAGGCTGAGGGACTGATTACCTCATTCTCCTCCTGTTCTTCAAGATTCTCCTTTGTATGGACTGATGAAGCCACTGTGTGGCGAAACGTTTCCTCAATAAAGATACCCA
>NC_091313.1:23258073-23295573 GCF_038502225.1 Cherax quadricarinatus
AGGCTTTGGCACACACAGGACATTGTGGTAATCCTTAGACAAGTTACCGCAGAAGAAGGTGATGGTAGAGTTGTTGTTGACAGGCGCTTGCTGTTGCAGGGGGGAAAAGAGAGAGAAGTTATAGGGATAGAGAAACAGTAAACTTCATCTGCATTTAATAATACAATATTATGGTTATACCTCAACAAGTTCCACAAAATCTGAGTAGGTTACTCTGTCAGGACCTACATTGTGGTGCCATTCACTTAGGCCACTGCCGTGGACGCTGCTGTCATGGTCATGCACGTTCTCAGAGTCGTCGGGAAAGCCACCGTCGAGTGGAAATCCGCCACCAGGGTGGAGCAACCCGTCATCCTCGCTGGGGAAGCGGATGATCTGGTCTCCGAAGTGCGGCGTCTCGACTAGTTCCCCGCCATAGGTTTTGTCATCTCCTGTGTCTAGGGCAGGCGAGCGACCTGACCAGCCCTGGCGAGGTTGTAGAACAAAAGTAAGGTCATCGTAAGAGGTCAATTAGGGGGGTCATTTCAATAGTTACTGGGGAACTCCTCGACTGGTATTATTATTATAATCAAGGGGGAAGCGCTAAACCCGGAGGATTATACAGCGCCTGGGGGGGGGGGGATGTGGAAGGCATTCAGGCTTAATTCGGGGAACTGGAGCACAGATCCAATTCCCTAAATCAAGAGCCCCTCACCAACATCAAGGAACCTTCCTTGAGGGGTCCTCGACTGGTAGACTCTGACCTCAGAGTAAGTTTAGGTGTGTCTGTGTACCTATTTATTCTTTATTCTTTTTTGCACACTAATGTTACACCTTAACTTTTACTCTAAATTAATACTTTACAACTCAGACAACGTGATAAAATTGCGGAATGTGAATGTTTTTCGTGTTTCCTTTCACTTCACTTTTTCCATCACTAAATATTTTGTTATCTTCTCTTGTCTCGTATATTATCTTCCTTCTGTTTGTGGGCCCTAAATTCTTCTCTCATTTCTCTTCTAATTCATCCTTTTTACAAGGAATCAAAGTGAAGATGACTTGATTAATGGAGTAATCCCCCTGGGCGCTGTATGACCCTTACAGGTTTAGCGCTTCCAAAAAGAATATATAAAAAATACGCTCTCTCTCTCTCTCTCTCTCTCTCTCTCTCTCTCTCTCTCTCTCTCTTCCTGAAACCTTTGTTTTCGTATTGTGGAGAAAGAGAACACTGACGTAATCACACGGTTAGTCATACAAATAGATTAACAGACGTTAACCTCACGAAAACTACAGTAACCTAACTCTAACTCACCTAACCTAAAAAAATATATATATATTAAATTTGAGTAGTATGTTAGTTCCGGGAGAAATGAATGAAATGGGAGTTCGGAGGAATCTGCACGTTCTAACCTCCAGTCAGTAATGCGTACAAATTGGAACATTCAGTGTCCATCTCTGTCAGTTAGTTGAGTGCAGTTAGTTGAGGTATTTGTAAGGTATAAGACCCATAGTCAGCACGACAACCATTACTGAAGCCACTTACCTGGACGCTAATAGCAAGAATATTTTAATCCCTGCTATATGGGGGGGGGACTCTCAATGTATAGACACGAGAGATACACCTCTAGTTATATATGCACGCTGAGGGATACACCTCTCGGTATATATACACTGAGAGATACACCTCTTGGTGTGTATACGCTGAAAGATGCATCTCTCGGTGCATACACAGATTACTAGAATGCGTAAGGAATTATTAAAGGCTTATCTGTGTGGGATGCATAGTTCTACAAACAGGCTGTGGTTGGGTACTTTAGTAGTTTAAACGTTTCTTGGCTATTGTCATAACTTATGAATGGATGTATTTCGAGATATTATTGTCCACGTATTGACTATTAACAATTTTAAAGGTGAGGAGGATCGATATTCCGTCGAATAATCGCGAAGTGTACAGTTATAATCTGGTAGCCAGGCTTTCACAATTATTATTATAATCAAGGGGGCAGCGCTAAACCCGTAGGATTATACAGCCAGGCTTTCACAAGAGATTTCATCCAGGTTAAGGAGTAGCGAAGGATCAAGCCGGGGTCCCCTAATTCCGGCTCTGCATAATGTATGTCAAGAGAATAGAAGAAATGCACAGACAAATTACCTGGTCATGTCCCCAGCTTCCTTTGGAAGACTCGTTCTTCCTGTTGGAAGTGTGATTGAAGGAACCAAACCCCAGGAAGAGGCTGTGGTATCCACCTACAGCGCCTCCTCCAACGAAGCCTTCTTCGTAGTCCTGCGGGTAAGGGGATTTCTCGTCCGTCTCAAACCTTTTCTCCGGCAGGGGGATGAGCTCCTTCTCTGGGTCCCTGATCATCGCTGCCGACCGCTGCTGTGGCGTCGGTAAGAACGTACGTCGGGCTTCGTCCTCTGCGTCAGGAGGCCTAGCTAGCTCTGGATGATCGCCACGACGAGATCGAGATCTGTAAGGTTCTTGTGTCTCTTTTAGGCTGCTTCTCGCTACATGGCTCGAGTCTGGGCTAAGTTTAGGCTTGACATGTCGGGTTTGGTGACAATTGTGACGGGTCCGAGGGAGAATGACAGTACCCGGAGGTAAAGAATTAGAACCCCCGTCCAGCATCTTCTTCCTGTAAGGCTGAGATGAATAGGAGGTCATCTGCGGACTGTGATTTCGAAGGGATGCTTGAGTCCTCTCTTTTTGTCTGTATCGTTCGTGCTCCCCGGTGATGCTGGGAACGGATAGCCCGAACACGCTACCTGTAGCACTCAAAGCGATACTTCCCCATCTCTCTCCCGGGTTGGGTCTCGCTACAGGAAGACTCTCTTGTAGTGTAGAACCAACAGGGCTCTGAGACTCCCTCGGGTGTGATATGGGCGTAGCACTGCGGCTGTGACGTCTCACACGAGTGATGGGAGACATCACTGACGAAGTGGGTGACATCAGCTCTGAACAATGTTCTTGTTCCATTTTACGGATAAATTCCTGTTGGAAGAAAGCAAAGTGATTAACTTAATGTGGTGAGAGAGAGAGAGAGAGAGAGAGAGAGAGAGAGAGAGAGAGAGAGAGAGAGAGAGAGAGAGAGAGAGAGAGAGAGAGAGACAGAGGGAGACAGAGAGAGAGAGAGAGAGAGAGAGAGAGAGAGAGAGAGAGAGAGAGAGAGAGAGAGAGAGAGAGAGATAGGGAGACAGTAGATGAGGGAGAGAATGAAGGACACAGAAGTATTGAGGAAGACGATCAGGAGGCCAATAGGCTAAGAGACAAATATTCATTAAATCTGTAAAATTACTTAATAATATATATATATATATATATATATATATATATATATATATATATATATATATATATATATATATATATATATATATATATATATATATATATATATATATATATATATATATATATATTATATTAACACATCGGCCGTTTCCCACCAAGGCAGGGTGGGCGGAAAAAGAAAAACTTTCATCATTCACTCCATCACTGTCTTGCTAGAGGCATGCCTACACTACAGTTATAAAACTGCAACATTAACACACCTCCTTCAGAGTGCAGACACTGTACTTACCGTCTCCAGGACTCAAGTCCGGCCTGCCGGTGTCCCTGAATCCCTTCATAAATGTTACCTTGCTTACACTCCAACAGCACGTCAAGTCCTAAAAACCATATATATATATATATATATATATATATATATATATATATATATATATATATATGTATATATATATATATATATATATATATATATATATATATATATATATATATATATATATATATATATATATATATATATATATATATATATATATAGTTTTGATGTTACTTCCTTGTTTACGAAAGTTCCTGTTGATGATTTATTAAGTTTCTTATCTGAAGAACTCGTTAACTATGATTTACCATTGCCAGTTCCTACTATCATTAAACTTATTAAACTTTGCATTGTTGATGCAAAATTTGTATTTAATGATAAGTTTTACACTCAGAAGTTTGGTATGGCAATGGGAAATCCTCTTTCACCTGTTCTTAGTAACCTATACATGGAATTTTTTGAAACAAGGTTGCTTAACACAATCCTCCCTAATAGAGCTAAATGGTTCAGATATGTTGATGATATTTTGTGTCTTATGCCCAAAAATGTAGATATACACCATTTCCTTGGAAAATTAAATAGCTTAGCCCATTCTATAAACTTTACTGTTGAGTTTGAAGAAAATAACTCATTGAATTTTCTAGATGTTTTAATTATTAAGGGTAATAATGAATTCAAATTTAAAATTTACAGAAAACCTACAAATAACTGTTCCTATGTCCACTATTATTCTTCGCATCAAGATAGAGTCAAACTGTCTGTTTTCTCATCAATGTTTTTAAGAGCTTTACGAATTTGTAGTCCTGAGTTCATAAATGAGGAAATATCCAAAATTTATGAAATAGGTAATGATTTAAAATACCCAAGAAATGTAATTGATAAATCTTTTAAAGTTGCTAGAAATACTTTTTACAATCCAAAAAGGGACAACCAGCCTTATTCAACTAAAAATATGTTGGTTCTCCCTTATCATGAAAACTTGGTTGATATGCCTTCTCTTCTTAAGACTTTTAATATTAAAGTTGTATTCAAAAATCTTGATACAGTAAAAAAAAACTTTTGATAAAGAATTCCCCCCAAAATGCTGATGGATGTGTCTATAAGATTCCTTGTAAAATTTGCGATAAAGTTTATTACGGTCAAACTGGTAAAAATCTCGAACTAAGATTAAAACAACATAAATATAGCATTAGAACTGGACAAGATTCCAATGCTCTATTTATTCATGTAAGAGATTTTAACCATCCAATTGATTTTCAAAAAGTTGAGAAATTAGTATCAAGCAAGTCCATGGTCGACAGGAATATAATTGAATCTTGTTTCACAAAAAGCAGTTTTGACAATAATATGAATATTTCCTTTGGTTTATATAAATTAGATCCATTTATAATTAATAGAATTTGGGAAGAATTTAATAATACACTGGACAAATAATAATTTTAAATTTTTTTTTTGGGTCGAATAGTTTGTTGGTGGGTTGTGCGAAGGACCTGTCCGGTTGGGCCGGCGCGCGTCAGGTGTTTAACCGTTGTGGGATCTGATAGTGAGGTGTTGGCCAGACCTCTTATATACCTTCCTTGGATGCTTTACTTTCATAGTTCCTTGATAATGTGAGTAGTCACGAAAGAGCTTGGAATTTCTCTATTCTTTCACAGTGGTTGTTTTGTATATTCTGAAATCACCTGTTTACTGTGATCTTATTGCATTAATGGATACCACACGACTCTTCAGAATGTTCTCGATAAGCTTTCCTAATCATATCTTTTGTTTCCCAGTTTTCTTCTGCACTGATATATATATATATATATATATATATATATATATATATATATATATATATATATATATATATATATATATTGAAGCCTACTATCACGTACCTGGTGCCTCACGTACTGTTTGGGATCATGCTGCTCAGGGAACTGGAAGGCGCAGCAGTGGTAAGGATAGGTGAGGTGGGCCTCCTGGATAGTCTCGAAGGAGTAGACTGAAGGGAACACCTTGAGGCTAGGCGTCCGCTCTAAGTAGAGGAACTCCAGGTCTGTCAGACCCAGCGTAGGCAGGGAGGTGATGGACGTCTCTGACAGGTCCCTGCAGTAAACAAGCATGTCTCCGTGAAGCGTTAAATCCACATGGGGTCAATCAGCTTAAAAGAGAAGTGGAGGCTCGATCAGAGAATGGGAGGTTAGAAAAGAATAAGAGGGGTATATAACAAGAGGAGCAATTATCTTCAAAAGAGCAAGAGGTAATTACATAGAGAAGATTACACGCAAAACACTTTGACCTCAGCTATTTTTATGGGCCATTTTCATCTCGGTTCATCATATGGAACATACAAACATTAAAAGTTGCTTGAAGTGTTAGGGGATTCAATGACACGAAACAGCGATAAAAAAAAAAAATAACTCCGTACCAGAAGAGGAAATACAAACGTGGTTAACAAAGAAATATTAAACTCTTTAACAGGTTGTTCTGCAAAGTTATGAACACAATAATATTTCAACGTTCTTTAAAAACCAAGTAAGTCCGAATTATCGGATTAATTCAACAATGCAGAGGACCATAGAATTGTAAGTATCCGAGCTGCTTGTAGTGGGTGTAGAGTTAGAAATCCCCTTCGAGGTCTCATTTCTTATATAAATATCTGCACATTTCTTTCATTACCATGTGGTAATTAGAGCAGCAAGATAACTACTCTATAAAGATAATAGGCAGACGAGCGAATTTTATTTCAAACGTGCGATTTTGAAAGAAACCATACCACGGGTGGGGATAGAACCCGCGATCAGAGAGTCTCAAAAGTCCAGCGTTAGCCACTGGACCAGCTAGCCACAATAAGATTCATCCAACTAGGTATATTTCTACACCATAGGAAGGTTAGCATAGGCACCACTGTGACCACACATGCAAATTTTTACAGACGAATCTCCAGCTAACGTGGTCGTGACGAACTCTAGCTCAAGTCCCCTCAAAACCTTCGTATGGTGTAGAAATGTACCTAGTTGGATGAATCTTATTGTGGCTAGCTGGCCCAGTGGCTAACGCGACGGTCTGGAATTTTAAGACTGATCGCGGATTCTGATCCCACCCGTGGTATGGTTTGTTTACAATCGTTTCATTACGATTTCGTGAGTCGTGCGATTTTTGGCTTAAATAGGAACCCCCTTCCTGCCGAATAAGGCAAGGGAAAATTTGTGTATGCAATAATTTCGCAAAAATAATTCTGAACCTAACGAAAAAAAAATATATTTTATTGGTTTGTTTGTTATTAAATTATTGTAAACTTATCTAAAATAAATTTAGTTGGATTAGGCTAAATTAAATTGCGCTTGTTATAATAAGGTTAGGTAAGTTTTCTAAGATTCTTTTGGTACAAAAGCATTAATTTTTACATTAATATAAATGAAAAAAAAAATATATCTTTAAACGTATAAGATTTATTTTGGAAAGAACTTAATTTTAAATGAGTTCTTGCTAATTATGTATATATATATATATATATATATATATATATATATATATATATATATATATATATATATATATATATATATATATATATATATATATATATAAATATATATATATATATATATATATATATATATATATATATATATATATATATATATATATATATATATATATATATATATATATATATATATATAATGTATATTATGTTACAACATATACGTTATTATCCATAATAAAGGAATATATTTAAAGCACAATGCATCTAAGGAATCTTGTTGCTTGTAATTTTCTTCATAAACTGAACAGTGAACATAAGAGGCAGTGTTGTACGTCTGTGGATGTGATAAGAGAGCAACGTAAATATATCTCATGAGTCCTGACGTGGGTAAATAGCTGGAAATGGGGTGAAAAGATCCTGAAGGCACAGTAAGGAGGATGAGGAAGAGGTGGAAGAGGAGGTTTAGCAAGAAGAGAAGCACCACTACCACTAACGTCAACAACAGCATCACCAGCACCACCATCATCAGCACCAGCACTACCAACAGCATCACCAACACCACCAACAGCATCTCCAGCATCACCAACACACCAAACAGCACCACAAGCACCACCAACAGTAGTTACACCACCAACCACTAACAGCACCACCCCGAGCTTCACTAACAGTATCACCACCACCACCAACCTCACCAACTGTAGCACCACCTCCACTACCATAACAGTCCCGACCACCACCATAACCATTACGCTTGCTGTAGTTAGTAACAGAACCCCTCCCCCCCAGGTAACTAAAATGCGTCTTGCATAAATCTACACAATCGTTCATATTGTTGGTGAGATCGTTTTTATATAACCAGTGAATGTTTAGTGTGAGTGTTGTATTAATGTTTACAGTCGTCGCCTTTTTATATAACGTTGTGTTTGTGTTACTCATGTTTACATACAGAAGTGTCAGTAATTATTCCTGTAAGAATTGAGCACATATTCTTTATAACACAGGAATACATAGGAGTTACCCGCGGTTTTAGACTAGTCTAAGAGGATATATACACACACCAAGATGTGTATATCTCTGGGTGTATATATGCTGAAAATGTACTGTAATCCGTATATTAGGAATTAAACATCCCTGATGGGGGGTGAACAGGTGACATGCAACTTGCGTACTCGATAGGCTTTAAACCCCATTAAACAATATAATATTAGGCCAGCAGCACCACGATAACCATCACCTACACAAATAATCAGCACTAATAGCACCATCAGCACCACAGCTACCACCCTCACCACAACCTTCCCCGAATACGATCACCACAGATAAGAAGCACCACCAATAACACCACTACTAGCACCACGGCTGCCACCATCGCCACAACCGTCCACTACCAGCCCCACCACCACAAACAACCAGCCTGAGAAATGATAGCGCAGGAGAGGAGAGAATGAGACAGGGAAGACCCCTCTCTCTTCTCAGCTCCCACGGGAGTCCCGACTTTGTTGTGACAGGGAGAGAGAGAGAGAGAGAGAGAGAGAGAGAGAGAGAGAGAGAGAGAGAGAGAGAGAGAGAGAGAGAGAGAGAGAGAGAGAGAGAGAGAGCAAATCACATTCAATGCCCTAATTAAAGAATGACTGGGGAGGTACGTAGGTAGGTATACTGTTTGTCAGGAAACAGAACAAGTGTTTCCTGACGCGGTTCTTAGTTATATGATAAACCACAGTTGGAGCTCTTGGTCATCTGACCGAGGCCTTCCGCTGGCTTACCGGTCTACCTCTTTAAAAATTCTGCTTATCATTGTAACCATTAGGTTCCTATGATGATTGGGGAAGGAAAGGAGAAGAGAAGGAAAAAAAAAGAATAGAAGTGGGAAAGGAATATTAAAAGAAGAGAAGGTGAAGGCGAGAGTAGAGGGGAAGGAAGAAGAGAAGAAAAGGGACAAGGAGGAGGGGAAGGCATCAGGTAAAAGTCGTGCGTCACTGCATAGTGTCTTGAGTCACGTTGATAGAGGTGTGTCACCTTGACTCATGTCTGTTTGACAGGTCTCAGACATAGCGCTTATCCTGGGTCATGTCTTCAGTCATGTATACAGAGTTCTTTATATCACAGGAACACACACACACACACACACACACACACACACACACACACACACACACACACACACACACACACACACACACACACACACACGACACTTGAGGACAGGAGGGTCAGGGGAGACATGATAACTACATATAAAATACTGCGCGGAATAGACAAGGTGGACAAAGACAGGATGTTCCAGGGAGGGGACACAGAAACAAGAGGTCACAATTGGAAGTTGAAGACTCAGATGAGTCAAAGGGATGTTAGGAAGTATTTCTTCAGTCATAGAGTTGTCAGGCAGTGGAATAGCCTAGAAAGTGAAGTACTGGAAGCGGGAACCATACATAGTTTTAAGACGAGGTTTGATAAAGCTCATGGAGTAAGGAGAGAGAGGACCCAGTAACAACCGCTGAAGAGGCGGGGCCAGGAGCTAAGACTCGACCCCTGCAACCACAAATAGGTGAGTACAAACACACACACACACACACATATATATGTACATTTATATATATATATATATATATATATATATATATATATATATATATATATATATATATATATATATATATATATACTTATTCATTTATTTTTTAACACATCGGCTGTCTCCCACCTAGGCAGGGTGGCCCGAAAAAGAAAAACTTTTATCATCAATCACTCCATCACTGTCTTGCCAGAGGCGCGCTTACACTACAGTCATAAAACTGCAACATTAACTCCCCTCCTTGTAATAAATGGAGATGCGTCGTGCAAAAATGCACGTGAGATGAAAATTATATAGAAAAGCAGGGCACAGACCCTAAATCTGGGGCAGAAAAAAATTATTTCATGGCAAGACTAGTGGTAGAGTCAGGTTTCCACTGGCCTTAAAATTTTCAATTAAATATTAACGAAAGTGATCGCCTTTGTATTTCAGAACAAAATCCAAACTTAGTTGGAAGGTTCGATCTTTTATTATTATTACTATTATTATTATTATTATTATTATTATTATTATTATTATTATTGTTGTTGTTGTTGTGATTATTGCGATTGTATGCCGACCATCCAGTCTTATAAGAGCTTTGTTAGGTTAACGATCTAGTCCTGAAGTAGCCATTTAAAACTGTTCTTCTAGTCTTGAAAGTCATTTAAGTTTCACCATATAGCCTTTAAGACTGACCATCTTCAAGGCTTACCCATCTTGTTACTGAGGAGCCATTTAAGACTCACCGTCTGGTTACTAAAGGGATATTTAAGGCTGACCATTTGATCTTGGAGAATCAGATTAAGGGTGACCAACTGGTGTGTCGGACCACAGAGGCAGCCTGGCCAAAACTACGATCTCCACCCACCCTGAATACTGATTACTGCCACACCCTTACCACACAGCCACATCCCACTACACAGCCATACCTCTACCACACAGCCACACCCTTACCACACAACCACACCCCACCACACAGCCATACCTCTACCACACAGAGACACCTTTACCACACAGCCACATCACACCACACAGCCATACCTCTAACACACAGCCACACCTTTACCACATAACCACACCTCCACCACACAGCCACACTTCCAGCACACATCCACACTTCCACCACACAGCCATACCTCCAACACACAACCACACCTCCAATACACAGCCACACTTCCACCACACAGCCGCACCTCCACCACACAGCCACACCTCCATCACACAGCCACACTTCCACCACACAGCCGCACGTCCACCACACAGCCACACCTCCATCACACAGCCACACTTCCACCACATAGCCACGCCTCCACCACACAGCCACACCTCCACTACACAGTCACACCTCCACCACACATCCACACCTCTACCACACAGCCACACTTCCACCACATAGCCACACTTCCACCACACCGCCACACTTCCACCAGACAGCCACACCTCCACCACACAGCCACACCTCCACAAACAGCCACACTTCCACCACAAAGCCACACCTCCATCACACAGCCACACCTCCACCACACCGCCACACTTCCACCACATAGCCACACCTCCACCACACAGCCACACCTCCACCACACAGCCACACTTCCACCACATAGCCACACTTCCATCACTTAGCCACACCTCCACCACACAGCCATACCTCCACCACACAGCCACACTTCCACCAAACCGCCACACTTCCACCACACAGCCACACCTCCACCACACAGCCACACCTCTACCACACAGCCACACTTCCACCACACAGCCACACTTCCATCGCACCGCCACACTTCCACCACACAGCCACACCTCCACCACACAGCCACACTTCCACCAAACAGCCACACTCCCACCACATAGCCACACCTTCACCACACAGCCACACCTCCACCACACAGCCACACCTTCACCACACAGCCACACCTCCACCACACAGCCACACTTCCACCACACAGCCACACTTCCACCACACAGCCACACCTCCACCACACAGCCACACCTCCACCACACAGCCACATTTCCACCACACAGCCACACTTCCACCACACAGCCACACTTCCACCACACAGCCACACCTCCACCACACAGCCACACCTCCACCACACAGCCACACCTCTACCACACAGCCACACTTCCACCACACAGCCACACTTCCATCGCACCGCCACACTTCCACCACACAGCCACACCTCCACCACACAGCCACACTTCCACCAAACAGCCACACTTCCACCACACAGCCACACCACCACACAGCCACATGTCCACCAAACCGCCACACTCCCACCACATAGCCACACCTTCACCACACAGCCACACCTCCACCACACAGCCACACCTTCACCACACAGCCACACCTCCACCACACAGCCACACTTCCACCACACAGCCACACTTCCACCACACAGCCACACCTCCACCACACAGCCACACCTCCACCACACAGCCACATTTCCACCACACAGCCACACTTCCACCACACAGCCACACCTCCACCACACAGCCACACCTACACCACACAGCCACACCTCCACCACACAGCCACACCTCCACCACAAAGCCACACCTCCACCACAAAGCCACACCTTCACCACATAACCAGGAGGAAGAGGCCAAGGTTAATAAAAGGGATTGGAAAAGTAAAGTGAATAATGTAAAGGGAGATGATGGAGTGAGAGAATAAGTGGATGTAAGTGGAGACGGAGGGAGGCAGAATATAAGTGGATGTAAGTGGAGACGGAGGGAGGCAGAATATAAGTGGATGTAAGTGTATAAGTGGCAGAGTTTCCCTCTAAATGCACTAACCATCGATAGTTACTTTAACAGGTAGTCTTTACCCTGCTAGTTTGGACTATTTATACGCAGCTTAGTAAAAGTCAAATGATCCCTGGGGATACTCCGCTATTTATGGGTACAGTAACAATACGTATTAAAACCGGTTAATAGAAATACTTTCCTGTTAGGACGCCACAGGAGACAGGTCGTGGCTGGTGCTTAAGTGTGTGGTAGTTCTGTGGCTGATGCTTGAGTGTGGGGTAGTTCTGTGGCTGGCGCTTGAGTGTGTGGTAGTACTGTGACCGGTGCTTGAGTGTGTGGTAGTTCTGTGGCTGGTGCTTGAGTGTGTGGTAGTTCTGTGGCTGGTGTTTGAGTGTGTGGTAGTACTGTGACTGGTGCTTGAGTGTGTGGTAGTTTTGTGGCTGTTGTTTGAGTGTGTGGTAGTTCTGTGGCTGGTGCTTGAGTGTGTGGTAGTTCTGTGGCTGTTGTTTGAGTGTGTGGTAGTTCTGTGGCTGGTGCTTGAGTGTGTGGTAGTTCTGTGGCTGTTGTTTGAGTGTGTGGTAGTTCTGTGGCTGGTGCTTGAGTGTGTGGTAGTACTGTGACTCATGCTTGAGTGTGTGGTAGTTCTGTGGCTGGTGCTTGAGTGTGTGGCAGTTCTGTGGCTGGTGCTTGAGTGTGTGGTAGTTCTGTGGCTGATGCTTGAGTGTGGGGTAGTTCTGTGGCTGGCGTTTGAGTGTGTGGTAGTACTGTGACTGGTGCTTGAGTGTGTGGCAGTTCTGTGGCTGGTGCTTGAGTGTGTGGCAGTTCTGTGGCTGGTGCTTGAGTGTGTGGTAGTTCTGTGGTTGTTGTTTGAGTGTGTGATAGTTCTGTGGCTGGTGCTTGAGTGTGTGGTAGTTCTGTGTCTGGTGTTTGAGTGTGTGGTAGTTCTGTGGCTGGTGCTTGAGTGTGTGTTAGTTCTGTGGCTGTTGTTTGAGTGTGTGGTAGTTCTGTGGCTGGTGTTTGAGTATGTTGTAGTACTGTGACTGGTGCTTGAGTGTGTGGTAGTTCTGTGTCTGGTGTTTGAGTCTGTGGTAGTTCTGTGGCTGGTGCTTGAGTGTGTGGTCGTTCTGTGGCTGCTGATTGAGTGTGTCATAGGCAGTTCTGTGATAGTGCTTGGATGCTTAAAACGTAGTGTAAGGAGTGTGGATGAGACAAGCGTGAGTAAGAAGGGTGTAATGGAAGGTGCGTGGATAGAAGGGATGTAATGAGAGGGGCGTGGTGGTAGGAGCGTCAATGGATGGGCGTGGATGGGCGGGGTCTGGATGAGTGAGTTGTGGATGGGTGGGTGGTGGATGGGATTGGAGTGGATGGAAGGAGCGTGGATGGGAAGACCGTGGATGGGAAGGGCATGGATGGAAGGAGAGTGAATGGGGAGCTGATAATGGTCGTTTGTGAACCCATTACTCTGCTAGTGACTTCCTGTATGGTCTGCGGTCGACACTGTGAGACTAATCAATGAGTTGGTTCCGACCCCAGACCCCAGACCCCAGACCTCAAATTTCAGTCCTCAGACCTCGAAAATGGTACCTCAAAATACCATCCTAGGCAGCAAAGCGCAGGACAGTGGATCAGCTCTGACTTGAAATTTCAGTTAATCTTCTCGAGTGGTATACTATCATTGAGTAACCACAAAATGTTTCGCCCACAGGTGAGAGAAAGGAAGGTTTCCAATGCTGTGTCTCTCGACCAGCATGTCAAACACCCTTCCTTGCTGGGTGGCAAAGTGGAGGAAACTCTAAAACCGAAATTTCCGGCATTTCACATTCTTGTGAGTAAGTCGTGGCCGTGTTTACACGAGTTAATTAGGTAAACTCAGCCCTTGATTGCGATGTCTCTTCGTCCTGGCAGTAAGCAAGAATGAGACGGGCAAAAGAGCTTTATAACGCCAGTCTTGGTTGCATCTGAGAAGTTAGAGCGTCAGTCTTCCTGCAACTAAAGACTTGGAACGTCAACCTACCTTGCAATTGGAGATTTAGGTCGTCAGACTTCCTTGCAACTGAAGAGTATTAATCATCTACTCAAGACAAGTCGTGCCGTCTTATATCACTCATGTGAAAGCCTGAATTCATTTTCCTCTTTTTAGAGAGAAAATGAGATCCTATCCAAGAAATATAATGTTGGGAAAACACTCACCCCAAAGACCATCTATCTGACGACAGGAATAATATGATTGGGAACTAATCTGGTGACTCTTGGAAGGTTAACAGCGTCATTTAATCTCCCAATTCTCCCCACCCCATCAGGATCACCTGTCCTCCCTTCCGTCCACTCCTAGGTACACATTAATCTCCCATCCTCCTCCTACCAACCCTCCGCTTACCATCCATACCAATAATATATTCTATCCCCTTCCTTAACATCACTCTAATCTTCATCACCCTCCCCTCCCAGCATAATTCTATCCTTCCCCAACCTCTCCCTATCATTCTCATCCTCAAACATGCTGAACTTGAGCCTTGTAAATTTCTGTATAATGTATAATGTGTAATGCATAATGTATATGGACAAATTATGCTAAGAGTCTGAGGCGCAAGTAAACAGACTACACCTCAGGCATATGCAAATAAAGACGTCTAAGTGTTGAACATGTGTCTTATTCACCATAGGTAGAGGAGTTAGAGACGTTGATGTTACATCACTGGAAAATTGTGGAACTAGAGAAGACATGATCATAATTCGCAAGATACACAGTGACATAGACGGAGTTGCTAAAGACGGACATTTTCTTTATGAAAAGAGGAAAGAGAACAATGGGACGCAGCTGGAAACAAGAAAATTGCAACACCAGAAGAGGTGTACGAAAGAATTCCTTCCGTGTGAAAAGTAACGATTAAATGGAACTCATTAGGAAGAGATGTAGTATAGGCCGACTCATCATACTGATTCATCGGGAAATATGGCAGAGACCACAAGGGAAGTAAGAAAGTCATGTACCAGCGTGTTGAAGTGCAAAAATAAATATATGTGAGTACAAAACTATGTAAGTACATATACACACAAGCCAGCTATGGTGCCTTTTTGTATCACAAGAAAATAATTAACACATACATATACACACACATTTTTAAGAAGGATAATTAATGGATAAGACAGCGAGATGCGCCATGCCTACTTAAACACGTTGAAAATATTGTTAAACACGTGGGTACTTAAATTCCACCAAGATAAATGCAAAGTAATGAGAAGAGGAGAGGGAGAGAGAGAAAAGAAGAGAGAGAGAGAGAGAGAAAAGGAGAGGGAGAGAGAAAAAGAGAGGGAAAGAGAAAAGGAGAGGGAGAGACATGACTGGAAGCGAAATTCAGTCATGGATGAGAGTCGCTGTAGTCATCACGAGAGGAGAGACTTCTAGTGTATATTACACATATTTATTTACGCGAATCTCACTCTCTCTCTCTCTCTCTGTGTGTGTGTATATATATGTCGTGCCGAATAAGCAGAACTTGCGATCTTGGCTTAAATAGCAACGTTCATCTTGCCATATAGGACAAGTGAAAATTTGTGTATGCAATAATTTCGCCAAAATCATTCTGAACCTAACTAAAAAAATATATTTCACTGTGTTTGTTTAGTATTAATTTACTGTAAACAAATCTAAAATATATTTAGTTGGGTTAGGCTAAAATAAATTGCTCTTGTTATAGTAAGGTTAGGTAAGTTTTCTAAAATTCTTTTGGTGCAAAATTAAAAATTTTTACATTAACATTAATGAAAAATATATATCTTTAAACGTATAAGAGAAAATTTTAGAAAGGACTTAATTTTAAATGAGTTCTTGCTAATTGACTAGTTTTACATATTCGGCACGACATATATATATATATATATATATATATATATATATATATATATATATATATATATATATATATATATATATATATATATATATATATATATATATATATATATATATATATATATGCAAAACAACCACTCTGAAAGAATAGAGAAATTCCAAGCGCTTTCGTGACTACTCACATTATCAAGGAACTATGAAAGTAAAGCATCCAAGGAAGGTATATAAGGGGGTCTGGCCAACACCTCACTATCAGATCCCACAACGGTTAAACACTTGACGCGCGCCGGCCCAACTGGACAGGTCCTTTGCACAACCACCAACAAACTATTCTACCCAAGAAAATTTTTAAAATTATTATTCGTCCAGTGTATTATTAAATTCTTCCCAAATTCTATTAATTATAAATGGATCTAATTTATATAAACCAAAGGAAATATTCATATTATTGTCAAAACTGCTTTTTGTGAAACAAGATTCAATTATATTCCTGTCGACCATGGACTTGCTAGATACTACTTTCTCAACTTTTTGAAAATCAATTGGATGGTTAAAATCTCTTACATGAATAAATAGAGCATTGGAATCTTGTCCAGTTCAAATGCTATATTTATGTTGTTTTAATCTTAGTTCGAGATTTTTACCAGTTTGACCGTAATAAACTTTATCGCAAATTTTACAAGGAATCTTATAGACACATCCATCAGCATTTTGGGGGGAATTCTTTATCAAAAGTTTTTTTACTGTATCAAGATTTTTGAATACAACTTTAATATTAAAAGTCTTAAGAAGAGAAGGCATATCAACCAAGTTTTCATGGTAAGGGAGAACCAACATATTTTTAGTTGAATAAGGCTGGTTGTCACTTTTTGGATTGTAAAAAGTATTTCTAGCAACTTTAAAAGATTTATCAGTTACATTTCTTGGGTATTTTAAATCATTACCTATTTCATAAATTTTGGATATTTCCTCATCTATGAACTCAGGACTACAAATTGGTAAAGCTCTCAAAAACATTGATGAGAAAACAGACAGTTTGACTCAATCTTGATGCGAAGAATAATAGTGGACATAGGAACAGTTATTTGTAGGTTTTCTGTAAATTTTAAATTTGAATTCATTATTACCCTTAATAATTAAAACATCTAGAAAAGGTAATGAGTTATTTTCTTCAAACTCAACAGTAAAGTTTATGGAATGGGCTGAGCTATTTAATTTTCCAAGGAAATGGTGTATATCTACATTTTTGGGCATAAGACACAAAATATCATCAACATATCTGAACCATTTAGCTCTATTAGGGAGGATTGTGTTAAGCAATCTTGTTTCAAAAAATTCCATGTATAGGTTACTAAGAACAGGTGAAAGAGGATTTCCCATTGCCATACCAAACTTCTGAGTGTAAAACTTATCATTAAATACAAATTTTGCATCAACAATGCAAAGTTTAATAAGTTTAATGATAGTAGGAAATGGCAATGGTAAATCATAGTTAACGAGTTCTTCAGATAAGAAACTTAATAAATCATCAACAGGAACTTTCGTAAACAAGGAAGTAACATCAAAACTAACCATGTTAAAATCACTTAAGTCTGTCAAGGAGCTTAATTTATCAACTAAGTCTATGTTGTTTTTAACATTAAAGTTAGAAATTTTGCCAACAACAGAGCTCAAAATATCAACAAGCCATTTGGATAATTTATATGAAACTGACCCTATGGAGCTAATAATTGGTCTGACTGGATTCCCTGGTTTGTGTGTTTTTATTAGTCCATACATGTAAGGTAAAGATGGATTAGTGGAAGTAAATTGTTTGACTAATTCATCTTTGCCTTTCAGTAGAAGTTTTATTGTTTTATTGAAATTGCTGTTAACGGTTTCTAGGGGATTTTTCCTAAGTTTCGAATAGGTTTCAGTATCATCTAAGAGATTATTCATTTTTTTTGGTAATCATTTTCTTTCACAATTACTATTGCATTTATTTTGTCTGCTTTAGTAAGGCGCAAATTTTTATTGTATTAAGTGTATCATAAGACTTAAAGAATCTTTGAGGGCAATTGGGAATGTTTGGTTTTAACATAGAGCTATATACCATTCCTTTACTAATATTAATTTCATCAGAGGACAAATCAGAAAATTTTTCAAAGTTACAAACGGCTTTTGCAATTTCAACATTATTAAGTTTTTTTGAAGTTGCAAAACTTAGGCCAAAACCTAGAGCAGCAGTTGTATTTTTGTCTAAAATTTCATCTGATAAGTTAATTATAAAGTTGTTATTAGCATGCTTTGTCCAATCACTATTTTCAATTAAAATGTCTAATTTTCTTTGTAGTTTGTTTTTGAGTTCATTACAAATTCTTCTGAGTTTATTATAGCAATGATCCAACATACTGTGTTTCCATTCTGATGGAATGGCCTGATACACTTAATAACAATAAAAATTTGCGCCTTACTAAAGCAGACAAAATAAATGCAATAGTAATTATGAAAGAAAATGATTACCAAGAAAAAATGAATAATCTCTTAGATGATACTGAAACCTATTCGAAACTTAGGAAAAATCCCCTAGAAACCGTTAACAGCAATTTCAATAAAACAATAAAACTTCTACTGAAAGGCAAAGATGAATTAGTCAAACAATTTACTTCCACTAATCCATCTTTACCTTACATGTATGGACTAATAAAAACACACAAACCAGGGAATCCAGTCAGACCAATTATTAGCTCCATAGGGTCAGTTTCATATAAATTATCCAAATGGCTTGTTGATATTTTGAGCCCTATTGTTGGCAAAATTTCTAACTTTAATGTTAAAAACAACATAGACTTAGTTGATAAATTAAGCTCCTTGACAGACTTAAATGATTTTAACTTGGTTAGTTTTGATGTTACTTCCTTGTTTACGAAAGTTCCTGTTGATGATTTATTAAGTTTCTTATTTGAAGAACTCGTTAACTATGATTTACCATTGCCATTTCCTACTATCATTAAACTTATTAAACTTTGCATTGTTGATGCAAAATTTGTATTTAATGATAAGTTTTACACTCAGAAGTTTGGTATGGCAATGGGAAATCCTCTTTCACCTGTTCTTAGTAACCTATACATGGAATTTTTTGAAACAAGATTGCTTAACACTATCCTCCCTAATAGAGCTAAATGGTTCAGATATGTTGATGATATTTTGTGTCTTATGCCCAAAAATGTAGATATACACCATTTCCTTGGAAAATTAAATAGCTTAGCCCATTCTATAAACTTTACTGTTGAGTTTGAAGAAAATAACTCATTGAATTTTCTAGATGTTTTAATTATTAAGGGTAATAATGAATTCAAATTTAAAATTTACAGAAAACCTACAAATAACTGTTCCTATGTCCACTATTATTCTTCGCATCAAGATAGAGTCAAACTGTTTGTTTTCTCATCAATGTTTTTGAGAGCTTTACCAATTTGTAGTCCTGAGTTCATAGATGAGGAAATATCCAAAATTTATGAAATAGGTAATGATTTAATATACCTAAGAAATTTAATTGATAAATCTTTTAAAGTTGCTAGAAATACTTTTTACAATCCAAAAAGGGACAACCAGCCTTATTCAACTAAAAATATGTTGGTTCTCCCTTACCATGAAAACTTGGTTGATATGCCTTCTCTTCTTAAGACTTTTAATAGTAAAGTTGTATTCAAAAATCTTGATACAGTAAAAAAAACTCTTGATAAAGAATTCCCCCCAAAATGCTGATGGATGTGTCTATAAGATTCCTTGTAAAATTTGCGATAAAGTTTATTACGGTCAAACTGGTAAAAATCTCGAACTAAGATTAAAACAACATAAATATAGCATTAGAACCTCACAAGATTCCAATGCTCTATTTATTCATGTAAGATATTTTAACCATCCAATTGATTTTCAAAAAGTTGAGAAAGTAGTATCAAGCAAGTCCATGGTCGACAGGAATATAATTGAATCTTGTTTCATGAAAAGCAGTTTTGACAATAATATGAATATTTCCTTTGGTTTATATAAATTAGATCCATTTATAATTAATAGAATTTGGGAAGAATTTAATAATACACTGGACAAATAATAATTTTAAAAATTTTCTTGGGTAGAATAGTTTGTTGGTGGTTGTGCAAAGGACCTGTCCAGTTGGGCCGGCGCGCGTCAGGTGTTTAACCGTTGTGGGATATGATAGTGAGGTGTTGGCCAGACCCCCTTATATACCTTGCTTGGATGCTTTACTTTCATAGTTCCTTGATAATGTGAGTAGTCACGAAAGCACTTGGAATTTCTCTATTCTTTCAGAGTGGTTGTTTTGCATATTCTGAAATAACCTGCTTACTGTGATCTTATTGCATATATATATATATATATATATATATATATATATATATATATATATATATATATATATATATATATATATATATATATATATATATATATATATATATATATATATATATATATATATATATATATATATATATATATATATATATATATATATATATATATATATATATACATATATATATATATATATATATATATATATATATATATATATATATATATATATATATATATATGTATATATATATATGTATATATATATATGTATATATATATATATATATATATATATATATATGTATGTATATGTGTGTGTGTGTATGTGTGTACTCACCTAGTTGAGGTAGCAGGGGTCGAGTCCGAGCTCCTGGCCCCGCCTCTTCACTGGTCGTTACTAGGTCACTCCCCCTGAACCGTGAGCTTTATCATACCTCTGCTTAAAGCTATGTATGGATCCTGCCTCCACTACATCGCTTCCCAAACTATTCCACTTCCTGACTACTCTGTGGCTGAAGAAATACTTCCTAACATCCCTGTGATTCATCTGTGTCTTCAACTTCCAACTGTGTCCCCTTGTTACTCTGTCCAATCTCTGGAACATCCTGTCTTTGTTCACCTTGTCGATTCCTCTCAGTATTTTGTATGTCGTTATCATGTCCCCCCTATATCTCCTGTCCTCCAGTGTCGTCAGGTTGATTTCCCTTAACCTCTCCTCGTCGGACATACCTCTTAGCTCTGGGACTAGTCTTGTTGCAAACCTTTGCACTTTCTCTAGTTTCTTTACGTGCTTGGCTAGGTGTGGGTTCCAAACTGGTGCCGCATACTCCAAAATGGGCCTAACGTACACGGTGTACAGAGTCCTGAACGATTCCTTATTAAGATGTCGGAATGCTGTTCTGAGGTTTGCCAGGCGCCCATATGCTGCAGCCGTTATTTGGTTGATGTGCGCTTCAGGAGATGTGCCTCGTGTTATACTTACCCCAAGATCTTTTTCCTTGAGTGAGGTTTGTAGTCTCTGGCCCCCTAGACTGTTCTCCGTCTGCGGTCTTTTTTGCCCTTCCCAATCTTCATGACTTTGCACTTGGTGGGATTGAACTCCAGGAGCCAATTGTTGGACCAGGTCTGCAGCCTGTCCAGATCCCTTTGTAGTTCTGCCTGGTCTTCGATCGAGTGAATTCTCATCAACTTCACGTCATCTGCAAACAGGGACACTTCGGAGTCTATTCCTTCCGCCATGTCGTTCACAAATACTAGAAACAGCACTGGTTCTAGGACTGACCCCTGTGGGACCCCGCTGGTCACAGGTACCCACTCTGACACCTCGCCACTTACCATGACTCGCTGCTGTCTTCCTGACAAGTATTCCCTGATCCATTGTAATACCTTCCCTGTTATCAGTGCTTGGTCCTCCAGTTTTTGCACTAATCTCTTGTGTGGAACTGTGTCAAACGCCTTCTTGCAGTCCAAGAATATACAATCCACCCACCCCTCTCTCTCTTGTCTTACTGCTGTGACCATGTCATAGAACTCCACTAGGTTTGTGACACAAGATTTCCCGTCCCTGAAACCATGTTGGCTGCTGTTGATGAGATCATTCCTTTCTAGGTGTGTGTGTGTGTGTGTGTGTGTGTGTGTGTGTGTGTTTGTATCATATATAGGAAAAGCTGCCCAATTAGCAAGAAATCATTTAAAATTAAATCCTTTTAAAAATTTTCTCTTATTCGTTTGAAGATATATTTTTCATTTATGTTAATGTAAAAATTAGTAATTTTGTACCAGAAGAACCTTAGGAAACTTACCTAATTTTATTATAACAAGAGCAATTTAATTTAGACTAATCAACTAAATATATTTTAGATTAGTTTACAATAATTTAATAATAAACAAACACAATGAAATATATTTTTTTCGTTAGGTTCAGAATGATTTTTACGAAATTATTGCATACACAAATTTTCGCTTGCTTTATTCGGCAAGAAGAGCGTCGCCAGTAGGCCTGCTGCACTGCTCCACTGTTTTTATTTTCTTATGTTCTTATGTTCACCAGTGGTCGATATATTGCCGTTGTCTCTATCCAAGACAGTCTTGTCCAAGTGGAAGACAAGAAGCTCAACAACACAGTAATAGAGAAAAACTTTTATTGTACAACAAGCCTTTGATTCGCAAATTTTCGCTCATGGATGTTTTTCATGTTAGCAAGAAAGCTCATCTTCGGGGGAAAAGTTATGCAATAAGAGTCACGCTGTACATTATGTGTCGTTGTAGTTACCGAGAGACACTTCGCTCCTAGTCGCTAGTAGCGAAGAGGTGAAGGCAGGAGCCATGAATGGTCCTTTGCATACGCATCTAGGTGATTATAGCTGGGTAAGTACACAGTATTAATAAATGTATAGGAAAACGCTGTTATTCAGTGTTTAATCTTGGAAGATAAAAGGAATATGTTGTAGTAGCGAGAGTTTTTTTTTATCATCAATACACATATTTGGAAATACACTCTTTCTCTACTCACAGCGTGCGGAGACTTCCTATACCCTTGAAGGCTTCAGGACTGAGGCTTCGCAAGTTAGTGTTGCCCTTCAGGCTCCTGAAAAATAGAAAATATACGATGGTGAGGACATATATTTTTCTTTGCCTCGAAATAACAATTTCTGGCAGTGCAATGCATTGTGAAGACAAAGATGAAAGAACACAGTTACTCAGTGTTTACCTCTGTGTGAGCTGTATCACCTCAGGACTTGATAAAGCTCTAAATAGAGACATATGTTGTCTCTAATAGCATGTTCTGACACAAGTGGCGAAAAGCCACCACCTTCATGCTTTTGGCGTGCATTAAGAATGGCTTAAAGAAAAGTGGAAAGCTTAGATCCCCGCTTTTCATGTTCATCGTTGAAAAATATATTCACATTTGAATTCTAGTTGCTAGACGTTTTTGTGTATAAATATGCTGTTGTTCAACCGTCTACAGGATGGCAGTGGGAGAGCAAAATAAACTAGCCGCTTCGGTGACAAGATCTAAGAAATCTCCGGAACAGTAACACACACAAGAACAATTTATGAGAAGGTGAAATCACCACAGGTGCCCAGACTGCCTAACAAAAGTGAACTAAAGAGACATGATAACAACATCTATTGTTATAACAGGATTTGAAAGAATAGAATAAGAAGTATTGTTAGTATCGCCAATAAGGATAACAAGAGGCCACAGATGTAAATATATAAGAATAAAGAGACAAGAAGATTCCGGAAGAGTATTCTTTACAAAAAAAAAAAAATGGGTCTGGGAAAATAGAGGAGGTAATTCAGCTTGAGGAAAATTTAAAAAATGCACTTGACAAACTTATTATAGAAGATGGTACACCACAACCACAACACTAATCTTGTAGCTACAACAAACAGGTGATTACAGGAAGGTAATTATATACGAAGAACCACACCAATTCATACACACACATACACACACAAACACACACACACACACACACACACATACACAACAACAACACACACACACACACACACACACACACACACACACACACACACACACACACACTACAAGAAAGGGGACTACACGGGAATGAGGAACATTCTGAACGGGGTTCAGTGGGACAGAGAACTGGCAGGGAAGCCAAATAATGAGATGATGGAATATGTAACAACAATGTGCAAGGAGGCTGAGGAGAGGTTTGTACCCAAGGGTAACAGGAATAATGAAAGACCCAGGATGAGCCCATGGTTCACCCAAATGAGCAGGGAGGCAAAAACCAAGTGTGCTAGGAAATGGAAGAAATATAGAAGGCAAAGGACCCAGGAGAATATGGAGAGCAGTCGTAGAGCCAGAAACGAATATGTACAGATAAGAAGAGAGGCCCAACGACAATATGAAAACGACATAACAGCGAAAGCCAAATCTGACCCGAAACTGTTATGCAGCCACATCAGGTGGAAAACAACAGTCAAGGACCAGGTAATCAGGCTAAGGAAGGAAGGAGGAGAGACAACAAGAAATGACCGTGAAGTATGTGAGGAACTCAACAAGAGATTCAAAGAAGTGATCACAGAGGAAACAGAAGGGGCTCCAGAAAGACGGAGAGGTGGGGCACACCACCAAGTGCTGGATACAGTACACAAAACCGAGGAAGAAGTAAAGAGGCTTCTGAGTGAGCTTGATACCTCAAAGGCAATGGGGCCAGATAACATCTCTCCATGGGTCCTGAGAGAGGGAGCAGAGGCGCTATGCGTACCCCTAACAACAATATTCAATACATCTATCGAAACAGGGAGATTGCCTGAGGCATGGAAGACAGCAAATGTAGTCCCAATCTTTAAAAAAGGAGACAGACATGAAGCACTAAACTACAGACCAGTGTCACTGACATGTATAGTATGCAAAGTCATGGAGAAGATTATCAGGAGAAGAGTGGTGGAACACCTAGAAAGGAATGATCTCATCAACAGCAGCCAACATGGTTTCAGGGACGGGAAATCCTGTGTCACAAACCTACTGAAGTTCTATGACATGGTCACAGCAGTAAGACAAGAGAGAGAGGGGTGGGTGGATTGCATTTTCTTGGACTGCAAGAAGGTGTTTGACACAGTTCCACACAAGAGATTAGTGCAAAAACTGGAGGACCAAGCAGGGATAAAAGGGAAGGCCCTACAATGGATCAGGGAATACTTGTCAGGAAGACAGCAGCGAGTCATGATACGTGGCGAGGTGTCAGAGTGGGCACCTTTGACCAGCGGGGTCCCACAGGAGTCAGACCTAGGACCAGTGCTGTTTCTGGTATTTGTGAACGACATGGCGGAAGGAATAGACTCCGAAGTGTCCCTGTTTGCAGATGACGTGAAGTTGATGAGAAGAATTCATTCGATCGAAGACCAGGCAGAACTACAAAGGGATCTGGACAGGCTGCAGACCTGGTCCAGCAATTGGCTCCTGGAGTTCAATCCCACCAAGTGCAAAGTCATGAAGATTGGGGAAGGGCAAAGAAGACCGCAGACGGAGTACAGTCTAGGGGGCCAGAGACTACAAACCTCACTCAAGGAAAAAGATCTTGGGGTGAGTATAACACGAGGCACATCTCCTGAAGCGCACATCAACCAAATAACTGCTGCAGCATATGGGCGCCTAGCAAACCTCAGAAGCATTCCGACATCTTAATAAGGAATCGTTCCGGACCCTGTACACCGTGTACGTTAGGCCCATGTTGGAGTATGCGGCACCAGTTTGGAACCCACACCTAGCCAAGCACGTAAAGAAACTAGAGAAAGTGTAAAGGTTTGCAACAAGACTAGTCCCAGAGCTAAGAGGTATATCCTACGAGGAGAGGTTAAGGGAAATCAACCTGACGACACTGGAGGATAGAAGAGATAGCGGGGACATGATAACGACATACAAAATGCCGATACGAATTGACGAGGTGGACAAAGACAGGGTGTTCCAGGCAATGGACAGAGTAACAAGGGGACACAGTTGGAAGTTGAAGACACAGATGAATCACAGGGATGTTAGGAAGTATTTCTTCAGCCACAGAGTAGTCAGGAAGTGGAATAGTATGGGAAGCGATGTAGTGGAGGCAGGATCCATACATAACTTTAAGCAGAGGTATGATAAAGCTCACGGTTCAGGGAGAGTGATCTAGTAGCGACCAGTGAAGAGGCGGGGCCAGGAGCTTGGACTCGACCCCTGCAACCTCAACTAGGTGAGTACAACTAGGTGAGTATACACACACACACACACACACACACACACACACACACACACACACACGACCACGTGGCTCTGTGCTTTGAATACATAGTAAAGTTGCAAGTGGAGAGAGTAACAGGAGTTGAATGGGAAAAGCCTGACTATAAAAGAGGGGACTACATAGGGTTGAGGAACTTCCTGCAGGAGGTTCCGTGGGACAGAGAACTGGCAGGAAAGCCAGTAAATAAAATGATGGAATATGTAACAACAAAATGCGAGGAGGCAGTGGAAATATTTATTCCCAAGGGCAACAGAAACAATGGGAAGACCAGAACGAGCCCCTGGTTTACCCGACGTTGTAAGGAGGCAAAAACAAAGTGCAATAGAGAATGGAAAAAGTACAGAAGGCAGAGAACACATGAAAATAGGGAGATCAGTAGCAGAGCCAGGAACGAGTATGCACAGGTAAGGAGGGAGGCCCAGCGACAGTATGAAAATGACCTAGCATCGAAAATTAAGACTGACCCGAAACTGTTGTATAGCCAGATGAGGAGGAAGACAACAGTCAAAGACCAGGTGATCAGATTGAGGACAGAAGGTGAAGAACTCACAAGAAATGATCAGGAGGTATGTGAGGAGCTAAACAGGAGATATAAGGAAGTTTTTACAGTAGAGACAGGAAGGGATGTGGGAAGACAGCACAGAAGGGAACATCAAGAGGGAATATATCAACAAGTGTTGGATGACATACGAACAACCGAGGAGGAGGTGCAGAAGCTGCTAAGTGACCTCGATACCTCAAAGGCTATGGGACCGGACAACATTTTCCCATGGGTCCTTAGAGAAAGAGCACAGATGCTGTGCGTGCCCCTAACCACAATCTTCAACACATCCCTTGAAACTGGGCAACTACCTGAGAAATGGAAGACAGCAAATGTAGTCCCCATATTTAAGAAAGGAAACAGAAATGAGGCACTAAACTACAGACCTGTGTCTCTGACATGTATTGTGTGCAAAGTCATGGAGAAGATTATCAGGAGGAGAGGGGTGAAACACCTGGTACGGAAAGAGATTATAAATGAAAACCAGCATGGGTTCATGGAAGGAAAATCCTGTGTCACAAACCTCCTGGAGTTTTATGACAAGGTAACAGAAGTAAGACACGAGAGAGAGGGGTGAGTTGACTGCGTTTTCCTAGACTGCAGAAAGGCCTTTGACACAATTCCCCACAAGAGATTAGTGCAGAAGCTGGAGGATCAGTCGCATATAACAGGGAGGGCACTGTAATGGATCAGGGAATACCTGGCAGGGAGGCAGCAACGAGTCATGGTACGTGAAGAGGTATCACAGTGGGCGCCTGTGACGAGCGGGGTCCCACAGGGGTCAGTTCTAGGACCAATGCAATTTTTGATATATGCGAACGACATGATGGAGGGAATAGACTCTGAAGTGTCCCTATTCGCAGATGATGTGAAGTTGATGAGAAGAATTAAATCGGATGAGGATGAGGCAGGACTGCAAAGAGACCTGGACAGGCTGGACATGTGGTCCAGAAACTGGCTTCTCGAATTCAATTCTGCCAAATGCAAGTCATGAAGATTGGGGAGGGGCAAAGAAGACCGCAGACAGAGTATAGGCTAGGTGGACAAAGACTACAGACCTCACTCAGGGAGAAAGACCTTGGGGTGACCATAACACCGAGCACGTCACCGGAGGCACACATCAACCAAATAACTGCTGCAGCATACGGGCGCCTGGCAAACCTGAGAATAGCGTTCCAATACCTTAATAAGTAATCGTTCAAGACACTGTACATTGTGTATGTTAGGCCCATACTGGAGTATGCAGCACCAGTCTGGAACCCACACCAGGTCAAGCACGTCAAGAAGTTAGAGAAAGTACAAAGGTTTGCAACAAGGCTAGTCCCAGAGCTCAGGGGAATGTCGTACGAGGGAAGGTTGAGGGAAATCGGACAGACGAAACTGGAGGACAGAAGGGCCAGGGGAGACATGATAACGACATACAAGATACTGCGGGGAATAGACAAGGTGGACAGAGATAGGATGTTCCAGAGAGGGGACACAGGGACAAGGGGTCACAACTGGAAGCTGAAGACTCAGACGAGTCACAGGGATGTTAGAAAGTATTTCTTCAGACATAAAGTCGTCAGGAAGTGGAATAGCCTAGCAAGTGAAGTAGTGGAGGCAGGAACCATACATAGTTTTAAGGAGAGGTATGACAAAGCTCAGGAAGCAGAGAGGGAGAGGACCTAGTAGCGATCAGTGAAGAGGCGGGGCCAGGAGCTGAGTCTCGACCCCTGCAACCACAATTAGGTGAGTACACACACACACACACAAACCCACATTTATATATATATACATAAATAGATATATATATATATATATATATATATATATATATATATATATATATATATATATATATATATATATATATATATATATATATATATATATATATATATATATATATATATATATATATATATAATTACCACAATATTTGAAGCTTGTCGGGACATCTGCACCTTTGATGCTTCGTGACGATATATTCCACATATATTAATCCATTTTGAATTGGAATTTATATATTTCTTTTGTATCACTAACTTTCCATTTTTAAAATCTAATATTTCGAGTTAATTCATGAATTTATATTTTCAGAACTCTATTTATATCACCTTTGTTAAAGCTTTCACCTGTACTATATATGGAGAGAGAGAGAGAAAGAGAGAGAGAGAGAGAGAGAGAGAGAGAGAGAGAGAGAGAGAGAGAGAGAGAGAGAGAGAGAGAGAGAGAGAGAGAGAGAGAGAGAGAGAGAGAGAGAGAGACAGACAGACAGACAGACAGAGACAGAGAGAAAGAGAAAGAGAGAGAGAAACACTCAATGAATGGGCAGCACCTAGAAGTGAAACTCATAACATTTTTTCCTTTACTCTCCAGTTCGCCTCACTAATGGCCATTGTCGGCTAAGTGGACCAATTACTCGCTTAGAAAGAGCTTCACTGGTGTCAGAAGCGGCGACGTGCTTGCTTCTTGTCAACAAGAAATTAGAAATTTTTTTTTGCTGATGTTGTCGCCACTGCTGGAGACGGTGCTTGTCTTAAGTCAATCTCAACTTTTGTATTTTTTACTTAAATATTGTTTTTTACTGATATTTTTTTAAAATGGTGATTGTGTGAAACACTGAAGGCTCGATCCTCCGTGTGAAGGTCACCTCACAATCACGGCGAGTGGTTAGACTTGCATACCTAGTCACTTGGTGTCTCAGCAGCCTGTGACACTGCCTATGACACTGCCTCTGTTCTGACACTGCCTGTGACACTGCCTCTGCTTTGACACTGCCTGTGACACTGCCTGTGACACTGCCTGTGACACTCCCTGTGACACTGCCTGTGACACTGCCTGTGACACTGCCTATGACTCTGCATCTGAGACTTCCTCTGACACTTCCTCTGACACTTTCTATATGACAAATATGAATCTCAGCAATATTACGTATGTGGTAGTCACACTGTATCCATCCTGCAGGTGGTAGACATCCCATGCCTATTAGTGTAGGTGGCAGACACCCCATACCCATCCTGCTGGCGGCAGTCAGAGGACTTCAGAGGCCCAGGTATAAGGTTTTACTCTGTGTCCTACTATCACAAGACAGACAAGAGCAATGGAGGACTGTTGAGGTTCTGGAGTCATTATCATACAGGTAGAGAAATAACAAATCATTCCTTCTTTCCTCTAGGTTTTTTAGTTCTTGTATTCTATTAAACCACAAATGCATGTGTATGTGTGTGTGTGATTATACATACGTATATATATATATATATATATATATATATATATATATATATATATATATATATATATATATATATATATATATATATATATATATATATATATGGGAGATGTTAAGTGAATGTATAGGTGCCTTTGAACCAAGTGAGAGAGTAATTGTGGTAGGGGACCTGAATGCTAAAGTAGGAGAAACTTTTAGAGAGGGTGTGGTAGGCAAGTTTGGGGTGCCAGGTGTAAATGATAATGGGAGCCCTTTGATTGAACTTTGTATAGAAAGGGGTTTAGTTATAGGTAATACATATTTTAAGAAAAAGAGGATAAATAATTATACAAGATATGATGTAGGGCGAAATGACAGTAGTTTGTTGGATTATGTATTCGTAGATAAAAGACTGTTGAGTAGACTTCAGGATGTACATGTTTATAGAGGGGCCACAGATATATCAGATCACTTTCTAGTTGTAGCTACACTGAGAGTAAAAGGTAGATGGGATACAAGGAGAATAGAAGCATCAGGGAAGAGAGAGGTGAAGGTTTATAAACTAAAAGAGGAGGCAGTTAGGGTAAGATATAAGAAGCTATTGGAGGATAGATGGGCTAATGAGAGCATAGGCAATGGGGTCGAAGAGGTATGGGGTAGGTTTAAAAATGTAGTGTTAGAGTGTTCAGCAGAAGTTTGTGGTTACAGGAAAGTGGGTGCGGGAGGGAAGAGGAGCGATTGGTGGAATGATGATGTGAAGAGAGTAGTAAGGGAGAAAAAGTTAGCATATGAGAAGTTTTTACAAAGTAGAAGTGATGCAAGGAGGGAAGAGTATATGGAGAAAAAGAGAGAGGTTAAGAGAGTGGTGAAGCAATGTAAAAGGAGAGCAAATGAGAGAGTGGGTGAGATGTTATCAACAAATTTTGTTGAAAATTAGAAAAAGTTTTGGAGTGAGATTAACAAGTTAAGAAAGTCTAGAGAACAAATGGATTTGTCAGTTAAAAATAGGAGAGGAGAGTTATTAAATGGAGAGTTAGAGGTATTGGGAAGATGGAGGGAATATTTTGAGGAATTGTTAAATGTTGATGAAGATAGGGAAGCTGTGATTTCGTGTATAGGGCAAGGAGGAACAACATCTTGTAGGAGTGAGGAAGAGCCAGTTGTGAGTGTGGGGGAAGTTCGTGAGGCAGTAGGTAAAATGAAAGGGGGTAAGGCAGCCGGGATTGATGGGATAAAGATAGAAATGTTAAAAGCAGGTGGGGATGTAGTTTTGGAGTGGTTGGTGCAATTATTTAATAAATGTATGGAAGAGGGTAAGGTACCTAGGGATTGGCAGAGAGCATGCATAGTTCCTTTGTATAAAGGCAAAGGGGATAAAAGAGAGTGCAAAAATTATAGGGGATAAGTCTGTTGAGTATACCTGGCAAAGTGTATGGTAGAGTTATTATTGAAAGAATTAAGAGTAAGACGGAGAATAGGATAGCAGATGAACAAGGAGGCTTTAGGAAAGGTAGGGGTGTGTGGACCAGATATTTACAGTGAAACATATAAGTGAACAGTATTTAGATAAGGCTAAAGAGGTCTTTGTGGCATTTATGGATTTGGAAAAGGCGTATGACAGGGTGGATAGGGGGCAATGTGGCAGATGTTGCAGGTGTATGGTGTAGGAGGTAGGTTACTGAAAGCAGTGAAGAGTTTTTACGAGGATAGTGAGGCTCAAGTTAGAGTATGTAGGAAAGAGGGAGATTATTTCCCAGTAAAAGTAGGCCTTAGACAAGAATGTGTGATGTCACCGTGGTTGTTTAATATATTTATAGATGGGGTTGTAAGAGAAGTAAATGCGAGGGTCTTGGCAAGAGGCGTGGAGTTAAAAGATAAAGAATCACACATAAAGTGGGAGTTGTCACAGTTGCTCTTTGCTGATGACACTGTGCTCTTGGGAGATTCTGAAGAGAAGTTGCAGAGATTGGTGGATGAATTTGGTAGGGTGTGCAAAAGAAGAAAATTGAAAGTGAATACAGGAAAGAGTAAGGTTATGAGGATAACAAAAAGATTAGGTGATGAAAGATTGGATATCAGATTGGAGGGAGAGAGTATGGAGGAGGTGAATGTATTCAGATATTTGGGAGTGGACGTGTCAGCGGATGGGTCTATGAAAGATGAGGTGAATCATAGAATTGATGAGGGGAAAAGGGTGAGTGGTGCACTTAGGAGTCTGTGGAGACAAAGAACTTTGTCCTTGGAGGCAAAGAGGGGAATGTATGAGAGTATAGTTTTACCAACGCTCTTATATGGGTGTGAAGCATGGGTGATGAATGTTGCAGCGAGGAGAAGGCTGGAGGCAGTGGAGATGTCATGTCTGAGAGCAATGTGTGGTGTGAATATAATGCAGAGAATTCGTAGTTTGGAAGTTAGGAGGAGGTGCGGGATTACCAAAACTGTTGTCCAGAGGGCTGAGGAAGGGTTGTTGAGGTGGTTCGGACATGTGGAGAGAATGGAGCGAAACAGAATAACTTCAAGAGTGTATCAGTCTGTAGTGGAAGGAAGGCGGGGTAGGGGTCGGCCTAGGAAAGGTTGGAGGGAGGGGTAAAGGAGGTTTTGTGTGCGAGGGGCTTGGACTTCCAGCAGGCATGCGTGAGCGTGTTTGATAGGAGTGAATGGAGACAAATGGTTTTTAATACTAGACGTGCTGTTGGAGTGTGAGCAAAGTAACATTTATGAAGGGGTTCAGGGAAACCGGCAGGCCGGACTTGAGTCCTGGAGATGGGAAGTACAGTGCCTGCACTCTGAAGGAGGGGTGTTAATGTTGCAGTTTAAAAACTGTAGTGTAAAGCACCCTTCTGGCAAGACAGTGATGGAGTGAATGATGGTGAAAGTTTTTCTTTTTCGGGCCACCCTGCCTTGGTGGGAATCGGTCAGTGTGATAATAATAAAAAATAAAATATAAAGAAATTCTGTTTGTTGTTAGGGATCCATTAGGGTTCCTTCCACTTTGTTTACTATGAGAAGCGAGTAGAAGTCACGCACTGTGTTGGGAGAACAGAATACTCGTTAGAGAGAGAGAGAGAGAGAGAGAGAGAGAGAGAGAGAGAGAGAGAGAGAGAGAGAGAGAGAGAGAGAGAGAGAGAGAGAGAGAGAGAGAGAGAGAGAGAGAGAGAGAGAGAGAGAGAGAGAGAGAGAGAGAGAGAGAGAGAGAGAGAGAGAGAGAAAGAGACAGAGAGAGAGAGAGAGAGAGAGAGAGAGAGAGAGAGAGAGAGAGAGAGAGAGAGAGAGAGAGAGAGAGAGAGAGAGAGAGAGAGAGAAAGGGGGATGCTGACCCCTGCATCGTCTTCTTTATACCCCAGTGAACGTGAGACAAGGAGCAAAATACAATCCTGATTTAGGCACCGAGACAAGAATTTCCGATCAAATCTCCGACTTACACTATCTTTCGTGAGCTTTACTAGTTCACGAAAGTGCTCGATTTCTGTGAAACATCTCCGGAAAATAAAGGCTTTTCCTCAATTAGGTGTCTTTATAACTCTATGACTGTGCTTCAAAGTGCAAAGCAGGAGTCAGAGGCAGGTAAGGTAGAGATGACAAGGCCGAGAGAAGCTTGGATGGAGAACCTGAGATGGAGAACAAGGATGGATAACAAGAGATAAAGAACAACTGATAGAGAACCATGGATGGAGAACAATATCTGGGTAAGGGATGGAGAATGGAGAACAATATCTGTAGAAGGGATGGAGAATGGAGAACAAGAGATAGAGAACAAAGGATGGAGAAGAAGAGATGGAGAACAAGAGATGGAGAAGAGATGGACAACAAGAGATGGACAACACGTGATAGATATAGATGGATGTAGATATGGAGACCATGGGAAAGAGAACTAGATATAGAGAGGAAGGGAGACAAAAAGATGGATACCGAATAAGGCCAGGCTAGATGCAGAATAATTCGCCTGACAGGAGAAGTTGATTCAGCTGGAAGGCCTCACTCTAAGACCTGAGGTCCCACCCGTCTCCTGGGAGCCTCTTTCGCTTTCATCTCATCAGATATACATATATATATATATATTTATATATATATATATATATATATATATATATATATATATATATATATATATATATATATATATATATATATATATATATATATATATATATATATATTGATTGATTGATTGATTAATTGATGCTTAAGTAGAAGGGGTAGCCACGCAGAGTAAGATGAATGAAGAAATTTTGATTGCTAGTTGACGCGTATGGCAACAAATCAGTACTTACAGTTTTCCAATCTCCGACCCAGCAAACGCCTCCTTCTCCACACTCTCGATGAGATTGTAATTGAGTGATCTGCAGGCGGCGAAGACAATGGTATTAGTAACATGTTTTATTTCTATTTCTATCTTTCCATTTATAGCACTCGCTTTTCCTCACCCACCACCTGAATGGCAGAGGTCAGGAACGTCAGCAAGCTCCCCTCGACCTCACCCTGAGTGGAAGGTGTCAGAGGGATCACCAGACCACATTCTTCCTCCACAAACGAATCAGTGTTTACCTTCCTTTTACACACATGCTATTAAAGTCTCCTTTCATCTTGCTCTCGGCTTCCCTCTTCCTCTCTTCACTCACTCACATTTACACTCGCTCTTCATCAACGTGTATTTAATCATCCATCTTTTTTAAATGGTCAAAGTGTGTTAATGTTCATACATTATTATTAAGAATATAACTAATGAAAATGCAAGAATGCCTAAGATGGGTCCAGTGTGCCGAACTATCAAGAATAGTGCAGAGTTTTACTGGGACACCGTATCCCTCTGTACAAGATGTCATTGACTTTACACATAGATAAACGTTGTTTCAATAAATGCATCTTCTGCACCGTCTGTCTTTACTGAAATAATGCCAAAAATTAGCCGTTTTAACAAGTGTGACGAGATGTACCCTGATGTGGGGTTATTTGAAAAAAATCAATAAAAATCAGTGAAACTCATTTTAAAATCAGACAAGAATGAACGCAAGCAGGGATAAAAGGTACAAAAAACACGAACAAATATTTACAGTTGTTCCACTCTGACTTTGAGGGATTTGCTGTGAACCTTCCTGATGCGGTTATTGTCCAGGTCTCTGTGGAAATGGGAAACATGATGTTATGTTAATACAATACTCGTCAACACACGCTACGAGAAATACCTTACATCCAGGAACTGTGATTCGAGAACACTTTATTTACACCCACAGAATCTCTTCCTAGAATATTTTTTTTTACACCCACGGTCATTATTCCCAGAACACTGTCTTGTTTACACCCACTGTCTCTATTTCCTGAACAATTAGGGGATGAAAAGACAGCCACTGCAGCAAAAGCCTTAATTATAGCAACCTTTCGCTGGAGAAGAATATTGTCAGGTTGTCCAGCTGCCCTTAAGCGAAACGTTCTCAAATAGAGGCTTATAACGTTTTAATTAAGTGTTATTTTCGTCCCCTTACAGAACATTGCTCTTTTTTTTAGAATGTATTCATCAGTTGCTTGGAATGTCTCCTGATCTAATGTCTCCTAATATAGTTCAACCTTACCAATAAATAGTGAACTCTAACATAGTCTAATCTAAATTAAGTTAACGTAATCTAACATCTAAGGAAACGTAATTTAATTTAGACTACTCAACCATGGCTTAACATCTAGAAAACTCTCAAGCTTATAAACGTATATAGAGATCAGAAGTCAACTTACATCATGTTAAGAATGTCCAGAGGTCCAGTGAATTGCATGTCAGGGATCCTCTCCAGACCCGAGCTGGCCACGCGCCTCGAAGATCGCAAGAAGAAACTCAGGTTAGTAACAAGCTGCTCTAGTGAAAAAAAAATGGACTACACACGCACACACACACACACACACCACTAATATCTATAGCCACCCATTTCTATGACTTCTTTCATTACATATATGAAAACCAACAGCAGCAGCACAACAAACCCACAGCATCACTCACAAACTCCTGAGGTTTTTATCGTTGACGGTGACTGTGAAGTTTGGCATCGTTCTCAGGTGAGGTGCAGAGTGTATGTATCTGTGTGAGGGAGACAAAAGTCGCTAAGTCTTCAGTACCGCTTACGAGATCATATAAACATTATACATACATACATATATATATATATATATATATATATATATATATATATATATATATATATATATATATATATATATATATATATATATAAATATATATGCAATAAGATCACAGTAAACAAGTGATTTTAAAATACATGAAAACAACCACTGCGAAAGAGTAGTGAAATTTCAGAAGCAGTTTCGTGACTACTCACATTGAACAAGGAACATAGTTCCTTGACAATGTGAGTAGTCACGAAAGCGCTTGGAATTTCACTACTCTTTCACAGTGGTTGTTTATATATATATATATATATATATATATATATATATATATATATATATATATATATATATATATATATATATATATATATATATATATATATATATAATAATATAAATTTACATATATATAACAAGAGAAATTTCTTGACTTATTTATAGTTACTTCAGTGTAACAGCTATTTGAATGGTGGATACATTGCAGTACTTACATGGAACGAAGCTGGTAGAGTCCCTTGAAGGCTCCAGCTTCAATAGTACGAAGCTCAGGTACGTTCTCCAGCACTCTGAAACACAAGTGTCATAGCGTTATTATACTTTACACGAAGCTCTAGATTTATGCTGGATGCGAATTGTGACGGACGCTTGATCCTCCGTCCATTAAGCTACGTACCTGTGCTCACCTAATTCTACAGTTACATGAACAATTGACAGTCAGAACGAGACTTGATGCCATTGTCTGCTTGTTTCTGTTGGTCTTACTTTCATGGGTTCATTAAGTTATGGATTCACGGATTCAAGGATTCATTGCATATATAAATTCATGACCTCATAGATTTATGGTGTCTTGGACTCAAGGATTTTGAATTCATGATTTCAAATTCGATCTTGCCCTAAAATGTTGATTCTCACAGATTTGTTTTTAAATTTAGGACTAAAAGTAGTGTGAGTGCAGACCTCATATTATAGAGGTCATTTTAACGAATGGTTAAATCTCTCTCTCTCTCTCTCTCTCTCTATTCCTTTCTCTTTCTCTCTCTCTCACACAATGAAATAACCTACCCGGTGAAGCTGAAGGCAAGAAGATAGTACTCTCATTAATTAACCAGGTAGGAAAGCTCTCTCTTTCTCTTGCTTTCTTTATCTATCTAAGACACAAAATTAGGGGGAAAATGCAGCATTCAGAACGAGGTGGACAGGTTGGTAGTTTGGTCAGACACGTGGAAAATGACTTTTAATGCTGACAAAGATGTGCACAAGTGTCTGGCAACCAATTAGCCGAAACCGTAGAAGAAAATCACCTATAAATAATAGTAAGCA
>NC_091313.1:23298073-23348073 GCF_038502225.1 Cherax quadricarinatus
TCACAACAGGGTAATATTCTCTTTTCTTTAATTACCTGGAAACTATTTTCTTTGGAATATATATATATATATATATATATATATATATATATATATATATATATATATATATATATATATATATATATATATATATATATATATATATATATATATATATAGACCATTAATTATTTTGCCTAAGACCCCTCGAATCTCATTGACAGTAGTAACTTTGATTGCATTGCCGGACTGTCGAAATTTTGCATTATCTCATAAAAATAATTTTTTTTTTTAAGTGAACGATGTTCTAATTCCTTTTCATAACTTTGTATTTGCCTATCCGAACACACCCTTTTATGTGAAGTAAAGGATGGGGGTCAAGACATGGGATTATTATACCTATACTGCTTCACCAGAGGGTCGCAGTGCTGGACAGTCTGTATTTCTGTCTTATGCTTATGTGAGCCCAAGAAATTAATTATGCATACTCGGCATACACTGTCCAGTTTATATTGCAACTAACAGTGTTCGGAATATTATTCAGTGATCCTTGTAGGAGTCAGTAGCGGTCAGTATTGGATTTAGTGGTCAGTATATGAGTCAGTGGTTGGTATATGAGTCAGTGGTTGGTATAGGATACAGTGGTCAATATATGAGTTTATGGTCAATATATAAGTCAATGGTCAATATGAGTCTGTGGTCAATATAGGATTCAATGGTCAATATACGAGTCAGTGGCGAACATGTAAGTCAGTGGCGAATACACAGAGTCAGAAACACTTTCCACCTGACGTAACCCATTCAACTGATCCACTCTCTGTTTCTCTCTCTCTCTCTCTTTCTCTCTCTCTCTCTCTCTCTCTCTCTCTCTCTCAGGAGCTCATATTCACGTCTAGTGTGTGTATCTATCTGAAACAATCACAGCCATCCTCTCGTGTACACACGCGAGGATGGCTGTGATTGTCATTGCCCCGTGTGTACACACCAGCTACACATGCTGTAAATACTCTTTAATGTACGTTAATGAAAACATCCGGAGACCTTTAAGCACAATGCCCCTGGATATTTTCTTTCCGGTAGTTAAACCCAGGGTTTCACCAAAATGGTTTCTGATCCCGGCACATTCGGCTGGTTAACTCGTTTAGTCTCAGCACCCGGAAGTTACGCGGGGAAAAAAGGTCATAAAATGCCGGTGGGCATTTTATAAAAAGGCCTAATCCCACGGGAGTGGAGCAGAGTCGCCTTTCAATCCACCAGAGTTAGCTAAGACAAGGTAGTATTTAGAAGAGTGTTTAAATTTCATTAGAGGTAATGCCAGGTACACTAGCGGGTGTTCGTTCACATGTTTAACAGGAAGATTTATAGGTGTTTTGAGTTGTGATGATTACTGGTATAACACTTCCCAATAATAATAATAATAATAATAATAATAATAATAATAATAATAATAATAATAATTATAATAATAATAATAATAATAATAATAATAATAATAATAATAATAATAATAATAATAATAATAATAATAATAATAATAATAAATGTGCCATATGTAACTTCAGAGTATACTGGGTTAATGTTTATATAAAGGAAGTCTGATATATTTAGGAAATTATTGAGAATTATAGATTCAAGCTGGAGGTCACCGTTGTGATGAGAAATCTGCTTTTCAAGAAACATATAATGAAATAAAAAAGCTTTAGCGATATGTCATAAAGAATACTCCAGAATTGAGAAATACTGAGAGCCGATTGAACAGGAGAAATAGCAAATTGGGAAAATAGGTAAAAATAAGTAAGGGGAGGGGAGGGGGGAAGTCTTCGAGCTGGCAACAGGGAAGAGAGGATCACTCAATTTTAGATTTCTGGAAAACAAGTATAAAACATTTTCCAGGATGTATTATTTAGCAAAAGGGAATTCAAAAGGTAACCTGTGAGCACTGATGGACATGATCATTTATTTCTCTGTCCCCTTAACTACAAATAGTAAATACTGATGGCCTGCAAATAGGCACTCATATACAAGTAAATACTCTCTCTCTCCCACACACACACACATACACATTTCAATAATACAAACTCGAAGTTCCATATATCGACACATGTTTGTAACCATCCACAAAATTTGCCATCAGACTTTAATGGAGAGGTCCATCACGGTAGCACATCTCACTGGGGAGTAGAACCCAGCCACTGGAAACTAGCAGAGTTTTTAATTCGATGCCGAAGTTGAGAGGGCGTGAGTGTAGGGAGGAGAAGAGAGAGAAAGGTAGAAGAGTCATAATGAAATAATTGGGAGGGGAGAATAATGAGGGGAAAATAATCAGTAATGAAAGTGGGAGAACAGAAGGAGAGAGTGGTAGCAGGGTAATTATATATTATGGGGTAGCTGGGAAACTCATAGCATTAAATGAAGGAGAGAGAGAGAGAGAGAGAGAGAGAGAGAGAGAGAGAGAGAGAGAGAGAGAGAAAGAGAGAGTTGCAATTAGAGGATAGATTGGGAAAGATCGAAGGGGCGCCCCCCTCCCACGTAGGTGAAACCTGGAGTGTAATATCCATAGACTTTATGCACTGGTTCCGTTGTTGTTGGTCATTAGAGAATGTGGTTCATGGCTTATTGACATCTTGGCTTATTGATGTCATGGCTTATTGCAACACTCGCTGAAGATAAACTGGGCTTAATGAAACATTAATCTATATTACTATATTATTCTTCTTCTCTAATGCTATTATTGGAGTCGGCTAATTGGTATCCAAAAGATTTGTACCATCATAGATTGTGTTGGTAACGAGACGTACTAACATGTTCTCAAGCAGAAAACTTTGTTATTTACATAAAAGATTTCTTTATTTCCTTTCAAATGGGCTGCTTTAATAAGAGTAAATATTTTAATAATAATAATAATAATAATAATAATAATAATAATAATAATAATAATAATGGTAATAACAGTGGAAATACAAATATTTATAACATATGGAGAACTTATTAACGACTTCCCTACCCGTTATCTTTTTTTCTCTTAAGTAAAAGGACACAAATGTAACTAATGTGACATTTTATTGTGGCAACGTTTCGCTCTCCAGGAGCTTTGTCAAGCTGTTACGGCTTGACGAAGCTCCTGGAGAGCGAAACTTTGCCACAATAAAATGTCACACTACTTGCATTTGTGTCCTTCTACTTAATATATTGTCAGTAATTCTACCAATATTAATGCAATCTTTCTTTCTATATTCTTCCCTCCTCTCATTTACACTTACCCTTTTCCTCAAAACTCTTTCCTTTCTTTCCTCTCAGCTTCCACCTCTTCATCCTAACCCATTTTACACCTGACACATTTTTACTGCTCGGGAAATTATCAGCATTGCCTGGGACACTAGTAGCCCCAGATGCGCCATATGGGCTCATGTATGGTGTGTGTGTGTGTCTATAACGTCTCTTTGAAGAACTCACACATCATGCTGTTCGCCAGCTGATGTGGTGAGACCGGAAGCTTCCTCCGATGTTTGGGTTCAGAGTCGGGGCAACCAGTGAACCGGTGGTGGGGCTGGTTGTTGGAATGTTAGGGTTGGAACTCTCCACGACTCATGACTCATCCCCTGTACACTTTAACCACACAGTTTCTTCATCAAAAAGAAACAGACACAAAACCATCCATTTGTACCTGACAAATACCAGCTATAAGGTCAACGAAATCATCACTCAGCAGCCATAAATCAACGAAATCATCACTGTAGTCATAAAGTCAACGATATCTCTACTCTGTAGCCATAAGATTATTGAAATCACCATTTTGCAGCCATAAATCAACGAAATCATCACTCTGCAGCCATGAATAAACGACATTACTCTGCAATCATACGATCAACGAAATCACCACTCTGTGGCCATAAGGTCAACGAAATCATCACTATAGCCGTAAATCAACAAAATCACTCTTCAGCCATAAGAACAACGAAATCACGGAGCTCACGCCATAAAGCCAACGGAATTACCAAGCTTCCACCTAGAGCCAATGCAATCACCGCTCCCCTGCTATAGTGCCAACAGAATCACCGTGCTCCCGACACAGAGCCGCCGGGCACACCACTTCCACATCCACTACTCTCCTCCAGGGAGTCATTGAGCGGGGTCATCGTCTGATTAAGCCCCGCGTCAGGACAATACTTCCTCACGAACAAACGAGGAGATAAGATTTTCCGTCGAGTCTCTGAGGACTGTAACATGTACAGGAAACAAGTTGGTCAGACAGAGAAGCATAATTCAAATCTATGACTTATTCACAGTTAATAAAGGCAACTGTGAGTGAGTCTTTTACCTAGGGTAAAACATTTGGACTGAGTTTCTAAACACTTCCCACCTGTTTTTTCCGAGTTGGACAACCAATGGAGATCGACAGCGAACTAACGAACTTGTCTGTGAATAGTTTTTCCTTCCTTCTTAAGGAAAGACATCCCACTTCATTTGCATGAAAAACAGGAACTACGATGGAACATAGCATCTTAGACATAACACATGCCTAAAGAAGAAGGCATTTTTTTGCATCAAGCCTAGATAAAAATCCTTCGGGTCATTTTCAAGAGACGGATAAGAACGATTTCAGCACTGTCAGTAGTAGAAGTAGCTTGTTGCACTAAGTCCGAATGGGACAGTCACCAAAATATCCAAATCCATACCAAGGAAATCATGACCACAGTTCCTTGGAAAAGCAAACTGTCGTTCTCTATATGAATTGTGTGATGTCGGGCGAGCACATACGGTGACAATGTTTGGCTTTACCCTTCTCCCTTCCCCTCCATTAATGCCCACCCTCTGGACCCCTTGGAAACACCTAAATAATAAGGAGAACATCTCCACAGGAACGTCCCACAACACCATCAAAGCATCATGATTGTCACCACAGTAGAAACGTCATCACAACAATAGTAACAGAGCCCACACAACAGAAATGCATTGACAACAACAAAAATATAAATAAGTAATAAAAAACACCACAATAGAGGGGACACCTTCATGACAACAGGAATGTCATTACAACAACAGCCACGCTATTTCAATCTAATAACAGACATGTAACTTCGTCAATGACAAATAGAAGCCAAGAAAAGTCCCGTTTTTATGAAGAGATAAGAAAGGAAGGCCAGAGAAAAGGTTTCTGGAAAGTGCGGTGAAGGAAACCAAAAGATGAAATGGATAAACCAGAACAGTTGATGGAGGTCACTCTCTTGTGTCAGTACTTTTCTCCGCTCTCATACTCTCCCTTCCATTTTTTCTCTCTTCCTCTCCCACGGCTTCCTTCTCCCTTCCCTCTACTTCACCATCTATATCTCTTTTATTTCATAAACTTCTCTTTATTTGCTTTTCGCTTTTTGCACAATCTCTTTAATTTTCCATTCTTCTACATTGATATACGACGTTCAGATGCACAAAACGAACTCCTCTCTCTCTCTCTCTCTCTCTCTCTCTCTCTCTCTCTCTCTCTCTCTCTCTCTCTCTCTCTCTCTCTCTCTCTCTCTCTCTCTCTCTCTCCCTCTCTCTCCGTTATCATCTACGATTTAGAATGATGTGTGGGGAAGCGATAACACTCATTTACTCCGAGAAATCCTTTAAGTTATCATAACCTTATAACTCTCATGAATGACCCATAGCCCTGTGTGTGTGTGTGTGTGTGTGTGTGTGTGTGTGTGTGTGTGTGTGTGTGTTTGTGTTTGTGTTTGAGTGTGTGTGTGTGTGTGTGTGTGTGTGTGTGTGTGTGTGTGTGTGTGTGTGTGTGTGTGTGTGTGTGTGTGTGTGTGTGTGTGTGTTTGTGTTTGAGTTTGTGTGTGTGTGTTTGTGTGTGTGTTTGTGTGTGTGTGTGTGTGTGTGCAATTCGTAGCCATCTTGATAGGCACAGATTGATTAATGAATCTCAACACAGTTTTACAAAGTGGCGTTCCTGTCTTACGAATTTACTAACATTTTTCACTAAGGCGTTTGAGGAGGTAGATCATGGTAATGAATATGATATTGTGTATATGGACTTCAGTAAGGCTTTCGATAGAGGTCCACATCAGAGGCTATTGAGGAAACTTAAGGCACACGGAATAGGAGGAGAAACTTTTTCCTGGGTCGAGGCATGGCTGACAAATAGACAGCAGAGAGTTTGCATAAACTGGGAGAAATCAGAATGGGGGCACTTCACAAGCGGTGTTCCTCAGGGGTCAGTGTTGGGTCCGTTGTTGTTCACAATTTACATAAACGACATAGATGAGGGAATAAATAGCGACATTAGCAAATTTGCTGATGACACCAAAATAGGCTGTCAAATTCATTCTAATGAGGACACTAGAACACTCCAGGATGATTTGAATAGACTGATGCAATGGTCGGAGAAGTGGCAGATGCAGTTTAATATAGACAAATGCAAAGTTCTAAATGTTGGACAGGAAAATAACCATGCGTCATATAAACTAAATAATGTAGATCTTAATACTACTGACTGCGAAAAGGATTTAGGAGTTCTGGTTAGCAGTAATCTAAAATCAAGACAACAGTGCATTAGTGTTCGCAATAAAGCTAACAGAATTCTTGGCTTCATATCTAGAAGTATAAATAATAGAAGTCCTCAGGTTGTTCTTCAACTCTATATATCCTTGGTTAGGCCTCATTTAGACTATGCCTCTCAGTTCTGGTCACCGTATTACAGAACGGATATAAATGCTCTGGAAAACGTACAGAGGAGGATGACAAAGATGATCCCATGTATCAGAAATCTTCCCTATGAGGATAGATTGAAGGCCCTGAATCTGCACTCTCTCGAAAGGCGTAGAATTAGAGGGGATATGATCGAGGTGTATAAATGGAAAACAGGAATAAATAAAGGGGATGTAAATAGCGTGCTGAAAATTTCCAGCCAAGACAGGACTCGCAGCAATGGTTTCAAGTTGGAAAAATTCAGATTCAGGAAGGATATAGGAAAGCACTGGTTTGGTAATAGAGTCGTGGATGAGTGGAACAAACTCCCGAGTACAGTTATTGAGGCTAAAACGTTGTGTAGTATTAAAAGTAGGTTAGATAAATACATGAGTGGGTGTGGGTGGGTGTGAGTTGGACCTGACTAGCTTGTGCTGCTGGGTCTGGTGCCGTGCTCCATCCTTGAGTGGAGGTGACCAGACTGGGTGGGTCATTGGGCTAATCCGGGAGGGGGACATGGACCTGGTCCTCATGGGTCAGTAGGCCTATTGCAGTGTTCCTTCCTTCTTACGTTATGCTCTTATGTATGTATGCATGTGAGAGAAAGCAAGATACATAAGGAAAATAAACAGGGACATAGATAGAAGAGACACAGACAGACAGAGAGATTGAAGGTATGAAAGAGAATTAGTTTCCCAGAAAAATACAATTCTGTCGTTTTTCTAATTCAACTTTTTTACGATTTTTTTTCTGTGACATCCTACATTAATGCAATAAACTACGAGCGGGATAAAAATAAAACGATGAGGCAGTAACTCATATATATGTATGTATATATATATATATATATATATATATATATATATATATATATATATATATATATATATATATATATATATATATATATATATATATATATATAAATATATATATATATATATATATATATATATATATATATATATATATATATATATATATATATATATATATATATATATATATATATATATATATATATGTCGAGCCGAATATGTAAAACTGGTCAATTAGCAAGAACTCATTTAAAATTAAGTCCTTTCTAAAAATTTCTCTTATACGTTTAAAGATATATTTTTTTCATTAATGTTAATGTAAAATTGTTTAATTTTGCTCCAAAAGAATCTTAGAAAACTTACCTAACCTTATTATAACAAGAACAATTTATTTTAGCCTAACCCAACTAAATATTTTTTAGATTTGCTTACAATAATTTAATACTAAACAAACACAGTGAAATATATTTTTTTCGTTAAGTTCAGAATGATTTTGGCAAAATTATTGCATACACAAATTTTAGCTTGTCCTATATGGCAAGATGAGCGTTGCTATTTAAGCCAAGATCGCAAGTTCTGCCTATTCGGCACGACACACACACACACACACACACACACACACACACACACACACACACACACACACACACACACATATATATATATATATATATATATATATATATATATATATATATATATATATATATATATATATATATATATATATATATATGTGTGTGTGTGTGTGTGTGTGTATAAACACTGATCTCTGGCTGAAGGAGACTCGAACCTACGAACCTTAGGACAAGGTACGCAGTGCTTTATCAATCTACCCACACTGGACAATACCTTGGCGTGTAGCTTGCGCTACACGTTTGATCCAAGGCAGCCAGCTTTCAGGGAGAAGGCTTACAGCTTTTCATCTCATCCCCTGCATGCATCAGCCTTACTAGAGATTTGAACAATGCAAGGAATTCGCTAGAGCATGCGAAATATACACAAACACTGATCTCTGGCTGAAGGAGACTCGAACCTACGAACCTTAGGACAAGGTACGCAGTGCTTTACCAATCTACCCACACTGGACAATACCTTGGCGTGTAGCAAAGGGCTTTTTTCAGCAGGTTCCAAAAGGATCAGATTGTTTTAGTAGTCTTTAAATGTATCAGGGCACTCTGTTCCCGTGTTCTTCGACTGTTGAACAAAAGAAAATCTTTGCACACGTTCGTATTGCATCTCTAGCCACAGAGTTTCGTTTCATCCTTTTGTGTAAACAAGTAAGAGTGCACTTTCATATTGTTCTTAATGTTGAAGTGTTTTTATCCTTTCTTTGTGACATATCTTAATGCAAGTAAGAACTTCGATGTTGTCCATTACATCTTCATATGCCATGCAAACTGAGGATCTAAATTGTTCAGCATATCCCAGATGTGGTGTAGCATGTGCACTGCAGAGTTAATATCTTCTGGTGTTCTAGCTGAGAATCCTGTTGGCTTTGCTGCTCTCAAATGAAACTTAAATACTGTTTATTTTAGGTACTATTTTTGTGAAAATATACATGTTATAACAGGTATCCGGTGTTGGAGGCGCAGGGGTGAGGCACTCTTTGTGCACTGTATGTTGTCAGGTGCTTGACACACTCAAAAGAAAAAGTGAGTGCGTGTGTCCAAGTGAGAGAGAGAGAGAGAGAGAGAGAGAGAGAGAGAGAGAGACTTTATAAATAAATAATGGTGCAAATGAATTATGGCAAGACGTAAATTCTTCACAACTTACAAATCAATAAATGTAATATCAAAATGAAGGAGGATTCTTGAATCAAGAAATTGGGCTACCCATCGCTTCTGTGGATCAAGCTCTGTATAACCCCTTAAATATACTACTGCTACTACTACTGCTACTACTACTACTACTACTAATAATAATAATAATAATAATAATAATAATAATAATAATAATAATAATAATAATGACAGTAATAATACTGTCTCTGAATAGATACAATTATGTCAATATCCTCCCTGTCCAGCTGTCAATATGAAACAAGTAAAGCCGATTTCTCCTATAAATCCCGAAAGAATACACACACACACACACACACACACACACACACACACACACACACACACACACACACACACACACACACACACACACACACACACACACACACACACATATATATATATATATATATATACTGGTGAGGTGAGGATCCCAGAGCTGCGTAACGTGAGGAAACTTGGATGACTGTGGACGGAAAATCAATAAGATTTACAACTTTGATGATTTAGGGTGTTAAACGCCTGATGCTAAAAGGCTGAAAGTCTCGCGTTAAAGACTACCATCGTCCGCTCTTGTCGCACGGAGGTAGTTAGGTTGTTAACTGCAGATATTCCGCAGTAATTACTGCCATGGGAAAATCGAAGTGTTTCCTCTCGCGCTCAGAAAGGATTTGTCAGAGCTATGTCGTATTGGTTTCAGCTTTGGCCTGTAACAAGCCTTTGCCTACGACCAGGCTGTTAGTGGCAGCAGCCTCGCAGAACTCCAGAGCCGTCTCGCAGAGCTTTATGACCCTTGAGTTTAGTTATGATTATGAAGATAATAATAATAATAATCCTGAGCCGTCAAACACCTGGCTGATCTGGCAGTTGTCTGAACGTAGATGTTATGTTAAGTGGTAGCAGCAGGTAGAAACAAGATATCATGTTAAGTGGTAGCAGCAGGTAGAAACAAGATATCATGTTAAGTGGTAGCAGCAGGTAGAAACAAGATATCATGTTAAGTGGTAGCAGCAGGTAGAAACAAGATATCATGTTAAGTGGTAGTAGCAAGTAGAAACAAGATATCATGTTAAGTGGTAGCAGCAAGTAGAAACAAGATATCATGTTAAGTGGTAGCAGCAAGTAGAAACAAGATATCATGTTAAGTGGTAGTAGCAAGTAGAAACAAGATATCATGTTAAGTGGTAGAAGCAAGTAGAAACAAGATATCATGTTAAGTGGTAGTAGCAAGTAGAAACAAGATATCATGTTAAGTGGTAGTAGCAAGTAGAAACAAGATATCATGTTAAGTGGTAGTAGCAAGTAGAAACAAGATATCATGTTAAGTGGTAGTAGCAAGTAGAAACAAGATATCATGTTAAGTGGTAGTAGCAAGTAGAAACAAGATATCATGTTAAGTGGTAGTAGCAAGTAGAAACAAGATATCATGTTAAGTGGTAGTAGCAAGTAGAAACAAGATATCATGTTAAGTGGTAGTAGCAAGTAGAAACAAGATATCATGTTAAGTGGTAGCTGCAAGTAGAAACAAGATATCATGTTAAGTGGTAGTAGCAAGTAGAAACAAGATATCATGTTAAGTGGTAGCAGCAAGTAGAAGCAAGATATCATGTTAAGTGGTAGTAGCAAGTAGAAACAAGATATCATGTTAAGTGGTAGTAGCAAGTAGAAACAAGATATCATGTTAAGTGGAAGCAGCAAGTAGAAACAAGATATCATGTTAAGTGGTGGTAGCAAGTAGAAACAAGATATCATGTTAAGTGGTAGTAGCAAGTAGAAACAAGATATCATGTTAAGTGGTAGAAGCAAGTAGAAACAAGATATCATGTTAAGTGGTAGCAGCAAGTAGAAACAAGATATCATGTTAAGTGGTAGCAGCAAGTAGAAACAAGATATCATGTTAAGTGGTGGTAGCAAGTAGAAACAAGATATCATGTTAAGTGGAAGTAGCAAGTAGAAACAAGATATCATGTTAAGTGGTAGTAGCAAGTAGAAACAAGATATCATGTTAAGTGGTAGTAGCAAGTAGAAACAAGATATCATGTTAAGTGGTAGCTGCAAGTAGAAACAAGATATCATGTTAAGTGGTAGCAGCAAGTAGAAACAAGATATCATGTTAAGTGGTAGCTGCAAGTAGAAACAAGATATCATGTTAAGTGGTGGTAGCAAGTAGAAACAAGATATCATGTTAAGTGGTAGTAGCAAGTAGAAACAAGATATCATGTTAAGTGGTAGCAGCAAGTAGAAACAAGATATCATGTTAAGTGGTAGCAGCAAGTAGAAACAAGATATCATGTTAAGTGGTGGTAGCAAGTAGAAACAAGATATCATGTTAAGTGGTAGTAGCAAGTAGAAACAAGATATCATGTTAAGTTGTAGCTGCAAGTAGAAACAAGATATCATGTTAAGTGGTAGTAGCAAGTAGAAACAAGATATCATGTTAAGTGGTAGCTGCAAGTAGAAACAAGATATCATGTTAAGTGGTGGTAGCAAGTAGAAACAAGATATCATGTTAAGTGGTAGTAGCAAGTAGAAACAAGATATCATGTTTAGTGGTAGTAGCAGGTAGAAACAAGATATCATGTTAAGTGGTAGTAGCAAGTAGAAACAAGATATCATGTTAAGTGGTAGTAGCAGGTAGAAACAAGATATCATGTTAAGTGGTAGTAGCAAGTAGAAACAAGATATCATGTTAAGTGGTAGTAGCAAGTAGAAACAAGATATCATGTTAAGTGGTAGCTGCAAGTAGAAACAAGATATCATGTTAAGTGGTGGTAGCAAGTAGAAACAAGATATCATGTTAAGTGGTAGTAGCAAGTAGAAACAGGATATCATGTTAAGTGGTAGTAGCAAGTAGAAACAAGATATCATGTTAAGTGGTAGCTGCAAGTACAAACAAGATATCATGTTAAGTGGTGGTAGCAAGTAGAAACAAGATATCATGTTAAGTGGTAGTAGCAAGTAGAAACAAGATATCATGTTAAGTGGTAGTAGCAAGTAGAAACAAGATATCATGTTAAGTGGTAGTAGCAAGTAGAAACAAGATATCATGTTAAGTGGTAGTAGCAGGTAGAAACAAGATATCATGTTAAGTGGTAGTAGCAAGTAGAAACAAGATATCATGTTAAGTGGTAGTAGCAAGTAGAAACAAGATATCATGTTAAGTGGTAGTAGCAAGTAGAAACAAGATATCATGTTAAGTGGTAGTAGCAAGTAGAAACAAGATATCAATTAAGTGGTAGTAGCAGGTAGAAACAAGATATCATGTTAAGTGGTAGTAGCAAGTAGAAACAAAATATCATGTTAAGTGGTAGTAGCAATTAGAAACAAGATATGTTAAGTGGTAGTAGCAAGTAGAAACAAGATATCATGTTAAGTGATAGTAGCAAGTACAAAAAAGATATCAATTAAGTGGTAGTAGCAGGTAGAAACAAGATATCATGTTAAGTGGTAGTAGCAATTAGAAACAAGATATCATGTTAAGTGGTAGTAGCAAGTAGAAACAAGATATCATGTTAAGTGGTAGTAGCAAGTACAAAAAAGATATCATGTTAAGTGGTAGTAGCAAGTAGAAACAAGATATCATGTTAAGTGGTAGTAGCAAGTACAAAAAAGATATCATGTTAAGTGGTAGTAGCAAGTAGAAACAAGATATGTTAAGTGGTAGTAGCAAGTAGAAACAAGATATGTTAAGTGGTAGTAGCAAGTAGAAACAAGGTATCATGTTAAACCAACTAGAAATATACCTAGTTAGACGAATCTTATTGTGGCTAGCTGGTCCAGTGGCTAACGCGACGGTCTGGAGTTTTGAGACTCTCTGACCGCGGGTTCAAATCCCGCCCGTGTTATGGTTTGTTTGCAATCGTGTCATTACGATTTCGTGAGTCAAGATATCATGTTAAGTGGTAGTAGCAAGTAGAAACAAGAGCAGTTATTTTAAAAGTCACTTGGTTAAAGTACAGTTTATTTGGTAGTCAAGTCTCAGACGCCGCCTGGAGGTGTTTCCTCAGGTTTGCTAGAAGAAACTTAAGCCTGTGTTCATTTCTCCTGCTGCCTCTCACTCCAGGTTACTGTCCGTCGTAAGGAACCGCTCGAGGTACCTGAGGTACCTGAGGTACCTGAGGTACCTGAGGTTACCGTCCGTCGTAAGGAACCGCTCGAGGTACCTGAGGTCTTGAAGACTCCAGTGATGACGGTAAATACAGACTTCACCGGTAAGTCTTGAAGACTTATCGAGGAAGTTATGCAATCACCGGTAGGTTTTTAAGACTTACCGGTGATGTCTCTAGATACACAAGGCCTTGAAGACTCTTACCAATGAGGTCTATAGTTATCTAAGGTCTTGAAAACTATCACTGCAGCCCAGTAAACACTGAGTCACTGACTTCTTGCTCCATCAGTATAATTTCGACCTCGCCCTTGGACCATTAACTCCCTTGTTTGAGTGAATGTTGACTTCAGCACGATATCGTTTTGACTTCAGCACGCCATCATTTTGACTTCAGCATGCCATCGTTTTGACTTCATCAGTTCGCAATTATTACATATACATGTAAAAAGCATTCACCAGGAAAAGGTCAGAACATCATTGACTTCCTTTCCTCTTTATCTTCCTCTTCCTCTCTTTCTCAGTTTTGAAACGAACGGGAAAATAATGACTATAATGAGTGTAAGTGAGAGTTTATAAGACTGGTCTCAAGTGTATGATTTACCTTGTAAGATTTATTTCTGTCAGATTTACCTGCGTAGTATGTGTGTCATTGATTTTCCTGTGTAAGATTGACCTCTGTAAAGTTTATCTGTGAAGGATATGCCTGTGTAAGATTTACCTGTGTAAGATTTACCTGTGTAAGATTTACCTGTGTAAGACTTACCTGTGTAAGATAAGACTTACCTGTGTAAGATAAGACTTACCTGTGTAAGATAAGACTTACCTGTGTAAGATAAGATTTACCTGTGTAAGATTTACCTATGTAAGGTTTACCTGTGTAAAATTTGCCTGTGTAAAATTTACCTGTCCAAGCTTTATCTGCTCAAGCTTTATCTGTCCAAGCTTTATCTGTCCAAGCTTTACCTGTGTAAGATTTACCTGTGTAAAATTGACATGTGTATGATTTGCCTGTGTAAGAATACCTGCATAAGGTTTACCTGTGCAAAATTCACCTGTGTAAAATTTACCTGTCCAAGCTATACCTGTGTAAGATTTACCTGTGTAAAATTTGCCTGTGTAAGATTTATCTTCGCAAAATTTACCTGTGTATGATCTGCCTGTGCAAGTATTGTCAGTGTTAGATTTACCTGTGTAAGCTTTACCTGTGTAAGATTTACCTGTGTAAGCTTTACCTGTGTAAGATTTACTTGTCATTTTATGTGTTCATTTTATTTCTCCAAGTCTCGATAATTACTGGAATTTATCGCTCGCTTTCCCTGCTAAATTCTCTCCAGGAATTACTGAGGACTCTCGAAAATAATTAAAGATATTTTGAACTACATCACTACTGTAATTTGTTGTATTGTATTTGGCTGAATTGTATTCAGTTGTATTCGTAATGAATAGCATTAACGTGTGGTGCATTGTATAATGTATTGAATGACAGCTTTTGAATATTTTTATAAGGAATTGTATGATACTGTATTGTGTTACAGTGAACTGCACTATGGTGCGATACACTGAAATATATTGAAATATTTAACTGTATTTAATTGTGTCAGGGTGTATTATACTGTATTTTTTTTGTATCGCATTTTACTGTATTTTATTGTATTGTATTTCACTGTACTGTATTTTAGTTTATTGTATTTTACTGTATTTTTTGTATTGTATTTCACTGTATTTTATTGTACGGTATTTCACTGTATTTTATTGTATTATATTTCGCTGTATTTTATTGTATTATATTTCAATGTATTTCACTGCATTGTATTTCACTATTATACACTGTCGCACATCATTGTATTATGTGATTCTTGTTTATCTCCCTCACACCAATCTTTACTGCCTTGTGCCTCTTTTCCTTTCTTCCGTGTTTCGCCCCTCTTACTCCTCTGTTCTTCATTCTCTTTCCCTATCTCTCTTCCACACCTTTCATACTTCCTCCTCCCACCTCCACTTTCCCTTATTATTCCACCCTCCCTCGGACCTCCCTTATAGCTGCAGTCTCCAAGTCATCCTCTAGAAATTTAAGAAGGGTCTCTCTGCCTATTTCTGTCTGCGTGTCTGTGTGTCTGTCTGTGTGTGTGTGTGTGTTTGTCTGTGTGTGTGTGTGTCTCTCTCTCTCTTTCAATTGATAATAATAATAATAATAATAATAATAATAATAATAATGATAATAATAATAATAATAATAATAATAATAATAATAATAATAATAATAATAATAATAATAATAATAATAATAATGATAATATGATTATTATTATTATTAATGCTATAATTTCCCCCTTCCCCTAGTGCCTGCCTCATTTAGTCGGTTTTAATATATTTAACGTTTTAATATATTTAACGTTGTCGAGAGGGAGAGGGCGAGGTGGAGATTTGCAGCACCCTGCTTCCCATACTGTGTGATGGACTCAACGATAGCCCCTTACTGGCTGATAGCCCACTTCCTGTGAGAGGCTCACACACACACACACACACACACACACACACACACACACACACACACACACACACACACACACACACACACACACACACACGCACACACACAAACAGAGCAGGACAGAGCAGCAAGGGCAAGCACACACAGAACCATTCTCAGAACCACACTACCTATCACACCATCCCAACACAAACTACAATCCATACCCACAGCTTCCACCCAACACCCAGCTATAGAATCCCACAGTACGCTACCAGGTCTCCCACCCTCACAGGCCCCCCCAAACCACAGTGTTGGAGAGGAAACTGAAGGTATGGTACACAAACGCTGATGGAATAACAAATAAGTGGGAGGAGTGGCACGAAAGAGTCAAAGAGGCATCACCGGACGTCATAGCTCTCACAGAAACCAAGCTTACACGTATGATAACAGATGCCATCTTTCCAACGGGATACCAGATCCTGAGGAAAGACAGAGGGAACAGGGAGGTTGGAGGAGTGGCACTGCTGATCAAAAGCTGATGGAATTTTGATGAGCTGGAGAGAGAAGACAGCGGAGTAGCAAGCGATTACATAGCGGGAACCCTTCACTCTGGAGGTCCCAAAGTGGTAATTGCAGTGATGTATAAACCACCACAGAACAGCACGAGGCCAAGGCAAGAGTATGATGAGACCAATAGAGCGATGGTTGACACACTGGCTGAAGTGGCCAGAAGAGCTCATGCATGCAGGGCAAAGCTCCTGATCATGGGTGATTTTAACCACAAGGAAATCGATTGGGAGAACTTGGAGCCACATGGGGGCCAAGATACATGGAGGGCTAAGATGATGGAGGTGGTATTGGAAAACTTCATGTACCAACACGTAAGGGACACTACAAGAGAGAGAGGATGAACCAGCAAGACTGGACCTAGTATTCACCTTGAGTAGTGCAGATATTGAGGACATCACATATGAAAGACCCCTTGGGGCCAGCGATCATGTGGTTTTAAGCTTCGAATACACAGTAGAGCTACAAGTGGAGGGGGAAGCAGGAAGGCCAGGGCAAATGAAGCCAAACTACAAGAAAGAGGACTACACGGGAATGAGGAACTTCCTGAGTGGAGTTCAGCGGGACAGAGAACTGGCAGGGAAGCCAGCTAATGAGATGATGGAATATGTAACAACAATGTGCAAGGAGGCTGAGGAGAGGTTTGTACCCAAGGGTAACAAGAATAATGAAAAAGCCAGGATGAGCCCATGGTTCACCCAAAGGTGCAAGGAGGTAAAAATCAAGTGTGCTAGGGAATGGAAGAAATATAGAAGGCAAAGGACCCAGAAGAATAAGGAGAGCAGTCGTAGAGCCAGAAATGAATATGTACAGATAAGAAGGGAGGTCTAACGACAATATGAAAACGACATAACAGCGAAAGCCAAATCTGACCCGAAGCTGTTATACAGCCACATCAGGAGGAAAACAACAGTCAAGGACCAGGTAATCAGGCTAAGGAAGGAAGGAGGAGAGACAACAAGAAATGGCCGTAAAGTATGTGAGGAACTCAACAAGGGATTCAAAGAAGTGTTCACAGAGGAGACAGAAGGGGCTCCAGAAAGACGGAGAGGTGGGGTACACCACCAAGTGCTGGACACAGTACACACAACTGAGGAAGAAGTGAAGAGGCTTCTAAGTGAGCTAGATACCTCAAAGGCAATGGGGCCAGATAACATCTCTCCATGGGTCCTGAGAGAGGGAGCAGAGGCGCTATGTGTACCCCTAACAACAATATTCAATACATCTATCGAAACAGGGAGATTGACTGAGGCATGGAAGACAGCAAATGTAGTCCCAGTCTTTTAAAAAGGAGACAGACATGAAGCACTAAACTACAGACCAGTGTCACTGACATGTATAGTATGCAAAGTCATGGAGAAGATTATCAGGAGAAGAGTGGTGGAACACCTAGAAAGGAATGATCTCATCAACAGCTGCCAACATAGTTTCAGGGACGGGAAATCCTGGAGTTCTATGACATGGTCACAGCAGTAAGACAAGAGAGAAAGAGGTGGGTGGATTGCATTTTCCTGGACTGCAAGAAGGCGTTTGACACACTTCAATAAAAGAGATTAGTGCAAAAACTGGAGGACCAAGCAGGGATAAAAGGGAAGGCACTACAATGGATCAGGGAATACATGTCAGGAAGACAGCAGCGAGTAATGGTACGTGGTGAGGTGTCAGAGTGGGCACCTGTGACCAGCGGGGTCCCACAGGGGTCAGTCCTAGGACCAGTGCTGTTTCTGGCATTTGTGAACGACATGACGGAAGGAATAGACTCCGAAGTGTCCCTGTTTGCAGATGACGTAAAGTTGATGAGAAGAATTCATTCGATCGAAGACCAGGCAGAACTACAAAGGGATCTGGACAGGCTGCAGACCTGGTCCAGCAATTGGATCCTGGAGTTCAATCCCACCAAGTGCAAAGTCATGAAGATTGGGGAAGGGCAAAGAAGACAGCAGACGGAGTACAGTCTAGGGGGCCAGAGACTACAAACCTCACTCAAGGAAAAAGATCTTGGGGTGAGTATAACATCAGGCACATCTCCTGAAGCGCCTGCTGCAGCATATGGGCGCCCAGCAAACTTCAGAACAGCATTCCGACATCTTAATAAGGAATCGTTCAGGACCCTGTACACCGTGTACGTTAGGCCCATATTGGAGTATGCGGCACCAGTTTGGAACCCACCCCTAGCCAAGCACGTAAAGAAACTTGAGAAAGTGCAAAGGTTTGCAACAAGACTAGTCCCATAGCTAAGAGGTATGTCCTACGAGGAGAGGTTAAGGGAAATCGACCTGACGACACTGGAGGAGAGGAGAGATAGGGGGGACATGATAACGACATACAAAGTACTGAGAGGAATTGACAAGGTGGACAAAGTGAGGATGTTCCAGAGATGGGACACAGCAACAAGGGGACACAGTTGGAAGACACAGATGAATCACAGGGATGTTAGGAAGTATTTCTTCAGCCACAGAGTAGTCAGGAAGTGGAATAGTTTGGGAAGCGATGTAGTGGAGGCAGGATCCATACATAGCTTTAAGCAGAGGTATGATAAAGCTCACGGTTCAGGGAGAGTGACCTAGTAGCTACCAGTGAAGAGGCTGGGTCAGGAGCTAGGACTCGACCCCTGCAACCTCAACTAGGTGAGTACACACACATACACACACACACACACACACACACACACACACACACACACACACACACACACACACACACACACACACACACACACACACACACACACACACAACATGCCTTGGTATCCTTGCTAAGGCAGATCAATGTGTCGTTTGATAAACATTTCTAGGTGCTTTGCGCATCATCTGACAACTAAGAATACAATTCTCTCTTTTCTTTATCCACTGGTTTGAGAGAGGGAAAGTGACGGAGGGAAAAGGAGATAGGGAAAAGGAGAGAAAGAGAGGGAATCAGAAGGTTTAAATAGGAATGACACAAAGTAGAAAGACTAGCGGTTAATCCAGAGGTTATTTAATGTAAAATCACTATCTACGCTCTAGCTAGCTTTATTTCCATCTAGACACTTATAGTTAGGTTAGTTTATCAAGATGGCTCTCTGCTGGCTCTTTACTCTCTATGGTCATACTGTTCGACTGAGTAACTCGGTGAGGAGAATTACCATGTTGTATTGAGAAAAGCAGGTTCCTGGATATTTAAGAGAATAATGCAATTTGCACTACTGATACTACTACTACTTCTACTGCTGCTACTACTACTACTACTACTGTTACTGCTACTATTACTACTACTTCTATTACCACTACTACTGCTGTTACTATCATTACCACCGCCTCTACTACTACTACTACTACTACAATTACTACAACTACTTCTACTACTTCTACTACTGCTACTACTGCTACTTCTGTTACTACTAATACTTCTACTACTACTATTACCATTACTAGTACTACTGTTACCACAACTACTACTACTACCACCATTCTCTGGTTGGTCCATGGGCAACCGTTGTTCCTGGGTCGTCCATAAAGTAACATCAGTAGTCCAGCCCTTACATTCTTTCTCGTTCAGTTCGAGGTTTGCAAAATGCTTGTCCAACAATTTGTAAACACAACAATATTGTGTTTTTGTCTACAACTACAGGGCTCATTTTATCCATGTGTTCCATAACTGTTGTATTCCTTGATTCTTGTGCTACATTGCAGTTGCATTCTGCGACTTTTTGTATTCCATGATTCTTGTGTTCCATGGCTGTTGTTTTTCATGACTCTTGTGTTCCATGAGAGTTGTGTTCCATGACTATACGAATAATTTTACCACGTTTGTGTTGCGCCTCCTTTCTCTCTTTCTCAGGGAAGAGGAAGAAAGGTTAATGGGATAAATGAAATCGTAAATGAGGGTGTAAACTGTATAAGAACTCACAATTCAATTGCCAGGACTATATGAGGAAAAACAAATAGTCGAAATGTATTGTCAAATGTATAATCCGAGTAACAAGTTATCAATAAAACAGAGAGAGAGAGAGAAAGAGCTGACGTAAGTAACAGCTCATAGCTTGTAAATAAAGTTAGGAACCCTTAACATAACTTTGTAAAATATCGTGTAAAAGAGAGAGAGAGAGAGAGAGAGAGAGAGAGAGAGAGAGAGAGAGAGAGAGAGAGAGAGAGAGAGAGAGAGAGAGAGAGAGAGAGAGAGAGAGAGAGAGAGAGAGATCTATCATTTCAGCAGAGCCTTCAACAGAGGAGGGATGTGGGTGGCCTTACTGTTATGTACAAGACGATCATCATCAAAGTACCACACTTGGATCCACTTCGAGGACAGCGAGAAGCAAGCTTCTATACCACAAGACGGGCAGAAAGCAGCAACTTCACTCTGGCTGTACACTTATCCAGAATATCACTCCATCTGAGATCATTTATCCTCAGGATGACTCGAGTATGGAACACATTCGTACAGCATTATGATGTTAACGAGATAAAGTCAGTTGATCAAATGAAAATGCTGGTCCCCAGATGGCTCCAACTTCATCCTGTTCCCTACTTGTATGTTTCATAATAAAAATGCTTTCAAATGAGTTGATGTAGGTAACAGCTCTTAGCTTGTCAATAAAGTTAGGAATTCTTAAACGGTAAATAGCTTGTCAATACAGCTAGGGATCCTTAGCTTTGTCAAACCCTGTGTAAAAACAGAGAGAGAGAGAGAGAGAGAGAGAGAGAGAGAGAGAGAGAGAGAGAGAGAGAGAGAGAGAGAGAGAGAGAGAGAGAGAGAGGGAGGGAGAAAGAGAGAGAGAGAGAGAGAGAGACTATCAGCGTCACCAATTAAGACACTTGCCGGAGGACTGACCAATTAATCTTTTTTCCCTCCATCTGTCTTTCTTGCTCTGTCTCTTTATCTGTTAAACTTTTATGTTTCCTTTCTTTATGTTCTGTGTCCATTATTAGTCTTCTCTCGCACTTCAGTCATTCTTTCCCTTCATTAATACCCTTCTCTAAATCCTTCCCCTCTTCTAGTTTTTATATTCTCATTATCTTGCTAATTATTCTATTCATTTAAGGATTTTCATCTCTCTCTCTCTCTCTCTCTCTCTCTCTCTCTCTCTCTCTCTCTCTCTCTCTCTGCTTTACTATCCTTACCTTAAACACTTAGATAATACACGATAGTCCTTTATCTACACAAGAGTAGATAGTTCTCAGCAGCTAGTCTTGGTGGCAGGTGCTTCAAAGCCTCTACTATCTATCTTTCCCATCTACTCTCTCTCTCTCTCTCTCTCTTTTTTCACAGGTTTATTGACAAGCTATTTACAGGTTAATGATTCCTAACTTTATTGACAAGCTAAGAGCTGTTACCTACATCAGCTCATTTGAAAGCATTTTTATTCTCTCTCCTCTCTCTTCCCCCCACATATCTCTCTCTCTCTCTCTCTCTCTCACTCACTCAATTTTTCTTTCTTACACACACACACGCACACACACACAATTGGAAGCTGAAGACTCAGATGAGTCAAAGGGATGTTAGGAAGTATTTCTTCAGCCACAGAGTTGTTAGGAAGTGGAATAGTCTAGCAAGCGATGTAGTGGAGGCAGGAACTATACATAGTTTTAAGACGAGGTTCCATAAACCTCATGGAGCAGGGAGAGGGAGGACCCAGTATAGGTGAGTACATAAGAACATAAGAACATAAGAACGAAGGAACACTGCAGAAGGCCTACTGGCCCATGCGAGGCAGGTCCAAGTCCCTACCGGCTTAAGCCAATGCACCCAACCTAGTCAGGTCAGGTCACATTGACTTAAGGGAGGAACACGGCAACCGACCTGTTAGCACAAGCTATCAGGTCCAACTCACACCCACCCACATCTACTCATGTATTTATCCAACCTATTTTTAAAGCTACACAACGTTCTGGCCTCTATAACGGTACTTGGGAGTTTGTTCCACTCATCCACAACTCTATTACCAAACCAGTACTTTCCTATATCCCTCCTGAATCTGAATTTTTCCAACTTAAAACCATTGCTGCGAGTCCTGTCTAGGCTAGATATTTTCAGCACACTATTTACATCCCCTTTATTTATTCCTGTCTTCCACTTATAAACCTCAATCATATCCCCCCTAATTCTACGTCTTTCTAGAGAGTGCAGTTTCAGGGCCCTTAGTCTATCCTCATAGGGAAGGTTTCTGATACATGGGATCATCTTTGTCATCCTCCTTTGTACATTTTCCAGAGAATTTATATCCATTCTGTAATACGGTGACCAAAACTGTGCAGCATAATCTAAATGAGGCCTAACCAAGGATGTATAGAGTTGAAGAACAACCTGAGGACTCCTATTATTTATGCTTCTTGATATGAAGCCAAGGATTCTATTAGCTTTATTGCGAACACTTATGCACTGTTGTCTTGGTTTCAGATTACTGCTAACCAGAACTCCTAAATCTTTTTCGCAATCCGTAATATTAAGATCTACATTATTTAGTTTATATGTGGCATGGTTATTGTCCTGTCCAACATTTAGAACTTTGCATTTGTCTATATTAAACTGCATCTGCCACTTCTCCGACCACTGCATCAGTCTATTCAAATCTTCCTGGAGTGCTCGAATGTCCTCGTCAGAATGAATTCGACGGCCTATTTTGGTGTCATCGGCAAACTTGCCGATGTCGCTCTTTATGCCCTCATCTATGTCGTTTATGTAGATTGTGAACAGCAGGGGGCCCAACACTGACCCCTGTGGAACACCGCTCGTGACGCTTCCCCACTCTGATTTCTCCCCATTTATGCAAACTCTCTGCTGCCTATTTGTCAACCATGCCTCTATCCAGGAAAAAATTTCTCCTCCTATTCCATGTGCTTTAATTTTCCTCAATAGTCTCTGATGTGGGACCCTGTCAAAAGCCTTACTGAAGTCCATATACACAATATCATATTCATTACCATGATCTACCTCCTCAAATACCTTAGTGAAAAAAGTTAATAAATTCGTAAGGCAGGAACGCCCCTTTGTAAAACCATGCTGAGATTCGTTGATTAATTTATGCTTTTCAAGGTGGCTACGAACTGCCTCGGCAATTATTGATTCCATAAATTTTCCCACTATGGAGGTTAGGCTTATTGGTCTATAGTTCGAAGCTAAGGACCTGTCACCTGTTTTGAAAATAGGTATCACATTTGCCATTTTCCACTTATCTGGCACCATGCCAGTTTGTAGTGATATGTTGAAAAGATTAGCCAAAGGTGTGCTAAGCTCCTCTTTACATTCCTTTAGAACCCTTGCATACAGTTCATCAGGGCCTGGGGATTTGTTAGGTTTTAATTTATCTATTTGCCTAAGGACCATGTCACTTGTGACCCTAATAGTGCACAGTTTATTATCGTCCTGTTCTACATAATTTATCATTACTGGAATATCGCTGGTATCCTCCTGTGTAAAAACTGAGAGGAAGTATGTGTTAAAAATTCTACACATTTCCTTATCACTGTCAGTGAGCTGACCCGAGGAACTTTTGAGTGGGCCTATCTTGTCCCTGATCTTACTTCTGTATACCTGAAAGAATCCTTTTGGGTTAGTCTTCGATTCTCTTGCAACTTTAACCTCATAATCTCTATTTGCTTTTCTAATTCCCTTTTTTATTTCTCTCTTTAACTGAATATATCGATTTCTTAATTGCCCCTCTCCTCTTTTGATTTGCCTATATATGCCTCTCTTTTGACCAATCAGATATTTTAATCTATTGTTCATCCATTTAGGATCATTTTTGTTTGATCTGATTTCCCTATTTGGAACATAATTTGACTGAGCAGCTAGAACTATGCCCTGGAAAGCATCATATCGGCAACCATCACCACCTACCTGACCCCTAGTCAGGTCATTCCAGTTCAGCCCACCTAAGTAATTTTTCAGTCCTATGAAATCAGCCAAGCGAAAGTCAGGGACGGAGACTTGATTGCCATTATTAGGGGAATTCCATGATATGTTAAAACTGAGTGATTTGTGATCACTCTCCCCAAGCTCATCATTAACCTCAAGATTATTAATTAGTGTTTCCCTACTGGCAAGAACCAAGTCAAGGAGGTTATTTCCCCTAGTTGGCTCTGTCACAAACTGTTTTAAAAAACAATCCTGGATCGTATCAAGAAAGTCACCCGACTCTAAATTTCCTGTCAAATTGCTCCAGTCAATCTGTCTATAGTTGAAATCTCCCATTAGCACAACATTTTCGTATGTAGATGCCTTACGAATTTCGTCCCATAGAAGTTTACTGCACTCCCTATCAAGATTTGGGGCCCTGTAAATCACACCCAAAATTAGTTTTTCTCGGCCCTCGAGAAGCTGTAACCAAACAGATTCAGTGGCTGACGCTTCTAATTTAATATCTTGTCTAACACAACAATTTAAATTGTCTCTGACATACATCGCTACTCCACCACCTTTCCTGTTGACCCTGTCAGTGTGGAATAATTTATAGCCTTGTATGTGACATTCAGAGGGCATCTCTCTATCTTTCAGATTGAGCCAGGTCTCTGTTATAGCAATAATATCTATGTTTCCTGCACTTGCAATTAATCTTAGCTCATCTATCTTATTTCTAACACTCCTGCTATTAGTATAGTAAACCTTAAGGGAGCTAGTCCCTTGCTGCCCTCTGCTGTCCCCCTTTGTTTGCTGACCTGTTCTATTGTCTTTATTTATAACTTCATGCTGAATGCCTTTTATACATTTACTGTTTCCAACCCTAGTGTTGCAACCTGCTTGTTTCCCACACACACCCATACCTCTATCTTCCATCAGTTTAAAATCATAGGCATTTCACCAATGGCCTTCTCAATCGAGTCTGCAAGTGCTACCACCCCTGCCCCAGAGAGATGAACCCCATCCCTTGCATACATATCATGTTTGCCATAAAAGTTGTTCCAGTTGTCAATGAATGGGATTGCAAGTTCCTTGCAGTATCTGTCTAGCCAGCAATTTACACCAATTGCCCTAGACAACCATTCATTTCCTACTCCCCTTCTAGGCAAGATGCTACATATGATTGGGATCCCTCCCTTAGACTTAATGAAATCTATAGCTGACCTGTACTTATCTAGCAGCTCTTCTCTCCTACCCTTCCCAATATCATTTCCACCAGCACTGAGACAGATAATGGGCTTGTTCCCATTACCTGACATGATATTATCCAGTCTGTTGACAATGTCCCCAACACCAGCTCCAGGGAAGCACACTCTATCTCTCATCTTCTTATTCCTATTACAAAAAGCACGATCAACATATCTTACCTGAGAGTCACCAACCACAAGAATGCGCTTACCTTCATTAGCAGGGGCAGTAGTACCCTTACCTTCACTGGCCACTGAAGTACATTCATCCTGGAGAACAGAGAAGCGATTTCCTACCTTCAGATCTGCACTCTTAACTTTCCTTACTCTGATGCGCCTCCCATTACTGTGAACAACTCGCCACTTGTAGCAGGTGCTGGGCTGCACCTCACTGCTGGTAGCCGTTGCTACCACCCCACCTACAGCCTCCTCACAGTGAGAGACAGACTGCACCTCACTGCTAGAAGCCTCATTCCCCACATCTCCAACCACCTCACACTCTCTCCCAGGCCCATTGAGGTGGACCTTCAGCCTCCTAATCTCCTCCTGGAGAAGCAAGACCTCCTCCTTCAACTCTCCAACCTCAGCTTTTAAAACACTGTAGAAGCAAGCCATGCTTTGTAACCGTCCACGCTAATCCCCAAGCAGCTCAGGGTCTGTGACCTCACGTGACGACTGACCACTGAACACTGACGACTGACCACTGAAGCGGTGGTGAGGATGAAGTGATGATGATGTGGAGGTAGTGGAGATGAATTAATACATGAGGGGGAAGCACAATTTGACACACATTAACATTTAAAGAAAATTAATTAGCACATTAAAGTGGTATTTAGATGTTCAAAACATAATCAGTATTATGTAGGAAAGATTTTCAAGGCAAAAAGTTGTGAATAAAGCAACATAAATATGTGGCATTTATGGATTTGGAAAAGGCGTATGACAGGGTGGATAGGGGGGCAATGTGGCAGATGTTGCAAGTGTATGGTGTAGGAGGTAGGTTACTGAAAGCAGTGAAGAGTTTTTACGAGGATAGTGAGGCTCAAGTTAGAGTATGTAGGAAAGAGGGAAATTTTTTCCCAGTAAAAGTAGGCCTTAGACAAGGATGTGTGATGTCACCGTGGTTGTTTAATATATTTATAGATGGGGTTGTAAGAGAAGTAAATGCGAGGGTCTTGGCAAGAGGCGTGGAGTTAAAAGATAAAGAATCACACACAAAGTGGGAGTTGTCACAGCTGCTCTTTGCTGATGACACTGTGCTCTTGGGAGATTCTGAAGAGAAGTTGCAGAGATTGGTGGATGAATTTGGTAGGGTGTGCAAAAGAAGAAAATTAAAGGTGAATACAGGAAAGAGTAAGGTTATGAGGATAACAAAAAGATTAGGTGATGAAAGATTGAATATCAGATTGGAGGGAGAGAGTATGGAGGAGGTGAACGTATTCAGATATTTGGGAGTGGACGTGTCAGCGGATGGGTCTATGAAAGATGAGGTGAATCATAGAATTGATGAGGGAAAAAGAGTGAGTGGTGCACTTAGGAGTCTGTGGAGACAAAGAACTTTGTCCTTGGAGGCAAAGAGGGGAATGTATGAGAGTATAGTTTTACCAACGCTCTTATATGGGTGTGAAGCGTGGGTGATGAATGTTGCAGCGAGGAGAAGGCTGGAGGCAGTGGAGATGTCATGTCTGAGGGCAATGTGTGGTGTGAATATAATGCAGAGAATTCGTAGTTTGGAAGTTAGGAGGAGGTGCGGGATTACCAAAACTGTTGTCCAGAGGGCTGAGGAAGGGTTGTTGAGGTGGTTCGGACATGTAGAGAGAATGGAGCGAAACAGAATGACTTCAAGAGTGTATCAGTCTGTAGTGGAAGGAAGGCGGGGTAGGGGTCGGCCTAGGAAAGGTTGGAGGGAGGGGGTAAAGGAGGTTTTGTGTGCGAGGGGCTTGGACTTCCAGGAGGCATGCATGAGCGTGTTTGATAGGAGTGAATGGAGACAAATGGTTTTTAATACTTGACGTGCTGTTGGAGTGTGAGCAAAGTAACATTTATGAAGGGATTCAGGGAAACCGGCAGGCCGGACTTGAGTCCTGGAGATGGGAAGTACAGTGCCTGCACTCTGAAGGAGGGGTGTTAATGTTGCAGTTTAAAAACTGTAGTGTAAAGCACCCTTCTGGCAAGACAGTGATGGAGTGAATGATGGTGAAAGTTTTTCTTTTCGGGCCACCCTGCCTTGGTGGGAATCGGCCAGTGTGATAATAAAAAAATAATAAATATAGGATTGGATCTGGACAAGATTCGAATGCTGTTTGTATTCATATGAGAAATTTAAATTAATGATTAAATAAAAAGTATGAGAAAGTTGTTTCTTGTGCCTTGTAATACTTATTGAGTTTAAGGTGTTAAATATATTGCATGCAAATAAGTTTTCGAAAAAAAATATAATTGGTTTCCACAATCTTTACTTTGGTTCACATATTTAACAAAGTTTCCCACTAACTCGTTAGGTCCTGGTGGTACTTGTTCCATCGGGTCCTCCAATACGTCTTGGTACCGGTCCTGATCCAGGACTAGTGGGTGGTAGTCCACGGCGGCCCTCACCCAGGAAGGTTCTTCGTCCACTCCTTCGTGCCATCCCATTTCTTCGCCGTATTCTGTGTTCCTACCCCCCTCTCCCCATGACTCGCTGAATATGTGAGTTCCACCCACCAGAGGTGACACTGCTGACGAAGTGCCACTTTGTGAGTGCCAGGGGCTATCCCAGGGAGGTGCTGCCACCGGACTGGCACTGGAAATGTACATCCCTGCATTATCAGTGCTGGTAGGCCCGTCACGTAGGCTTCCGGAGATGTACAGTGCTGAAGTAGCGTGTTCTGTGTGCTTGCCGTCTCGCGCGAGTCTTTCTGTCTCTGAACTGTCGCGGCGGACAGTGTCGTATGCTACTATTGATGGATTCCTTGAAGCATGGAAGTAGTTTTTTTTGTCGTTGTCTGAGGGACTGTTTGTGTCAACACCTAATGATGCTACTGCATCATGGGCAATGCTCTGAGTATCTTTCCTCTTCGCTCCAGTGTTAAGACTCGAATCTCTCTTCTGACCGCCTGTTAAATGCTTCTCTCTCTCCACTGTCCTTGCTAGATTCCTCCCAACCCTCTTCACTGTTGTAATGGAGGATTCGTGTCCCGTGTTCTGAGCTTCTTTGCTGCTTTTATCGGCGCTCGATACCTCAAACTTCCCACCTTCTTGCTCCCAGTTTTCTTGCTTTAGAGGTACAAGCCCATTTTGTCTTTCGGATTTTCTTGCTCCACCCCAATCCTCTTTTGATGAAAGCTTCCCTTCTCGATTTAAAGTTCGATGCGAATTCTCTAAAGATCCATGGTATACAGAGCGTCGAAAATTCTTACTGTTATCCTGATTATGCTCCCTTTTTCGCATTATATAGTCAGTAAATGGTTGAAGGACTTTACTTTCGCTAAACATAGCACCATTGCTAGCCTCCGGACCGTAGACTAACTCATCATTGTCGTCTCCCGATCCAGAAAGTCTTCGGAAGAGCTCATTGACGGGGCTCCAGATGGTACTCGTGTCGCTTAAGCTACTTGGTGCTTCTGCTGCGCCCCAATGCCTCTGCTCTTCTGCGCCAGCAGAAGCAGAGGCGGTAGCGGCGCAGAAGAGGGCTAAAAGAAACAATCTGAGGAGAATGGTCTTGGTTGAGGTTCTCTGGTTCGGGCTGGTGACTGGGTGGGGGTGGGAGACACGCTCACTCATCGTTCACATCTTCTGCAAGAAGAAAGAATACATAGATTCATTACCGTACTATGCTAGAGCATGATAAAGATGATTGTTTAGTTAGAATAAAAAGGAAGTTACAATAAATGGGCTTAGCAGTTTGTCTGAATACAGATTTATTATAGTTAAGGGAATACAACATTATACGAAGCATTTCGGGGAATTTATCACGAACCAATTAATATCTTACCACCATAGCACTGACAAGACTCATTTCTAGGTATATTCTCCGTTGGTGCTTACCATTCTAAACATTTCCATTTCCACTGTTGAGGCGCAGACAGGAACAAAATAAAAAAAAATGTTCTTTCTTTCGATGAAACGTCTATTAAGCTTGTTTATAAAAAAGATCAAAATGTATTCGTTTCGCGTGTTTGGGGAATTCATCTGTTGCCTGAGCACGTGACAGCCCAGCTTCATGACAATGATCTCGAATACGTATGGAAATTAATTCCAAGTCCACCCATTACCAGGGAATACTTATGCGCTTTGAGTTTTTCCTTAGTTACTCGGACACTGCCAGAAAACAGGGAAAGACATAATTAGCAAAGGCAGGAAAGACATGGCCACTATCCTCCCTCTGTTTCGACTCTCTGTCTGTCTGTCTGTCTCTCTCCCAAGTGCTCCAGGGGTTCAACAAGCTCGCTCACTCACGCACTTGATCTGAAAGTCAAACCAACTGGTAGAAAATTGCAAGTCGACATTTGGAGCGTCGCTGTCAGGTTTCAGCGTTACAATAAGTGGGAAAGAGTGGTAGCAACCAACATTGATTGGAAGGGTAGGTAGCCAGCCACCAGCATTGATTGGAAGGGTAGGTAGTCAGCCACCAGCATTGATTGGAAGGGTAGGTAGTCAGCCACCAGCATTGATTGGAAGGGTAGGTAGCCAGCCACCAGCATTGATTGGAAGGGTAGGTAGCCAGCCACCAGCATTGATTGGAAGGGTAGATAGCCAGCCACCAGCATTGATTGGAAGGGTAGGTAGCCAGCCACCAGCACTGATTAGAAGGGTAGGTAGTCAGCCACCATCATTGATTGGAAGGTTAGGTAGCCAGCCACCAGCACTGATTAGAAGGGTAGGTAGTCAGCCACCAGTATTGATTAGAAGGGTAGGTAGTCAACAGCATTGATTGGAAGGGTAGTTAGCCACAAGTAATGATTGGAAGGAGAGGTAGCCAGCCACCAGCACTGATTGAAAGGGCAGGTAGCTACCAAGAATGACTGGAAAGGCAGGTAGCAATTATGAATGAGTGGAATGATTGGGAAGACAGGTAGACACCAAGTAGCAACCAGAAATTCTGGTTGCAGGTAGCAACGAAAAAATTTCATGCAACTAGATTTTATCGCCGAAGCAGCTAGTTTATTGTGCACCCGTTATCTATCCTGTGGATGGTAGCGCAAGAGTATATGGACACACAAAAGGCCTAGGAACTAGACCTCCAAAAGGGTTAGCAGGAATACATCTGGATTTGTATCTACAGTTCGCTTATCTCTTGTAAACAAATTTATTAAATTTACCTAAAATGTCTGGTAACTTATTTTTATAAGTAAGATATCTTGATATATTACACAGGCTATTATACTCTCAATTTCTATATTCCTCAATAAGTAGACAATAAAACACATGGTGTTCAAGATAGTGATCACAGGACTGACCACATACTTTACATTCAGTCCAACCCGGTGTTCACTCTTTTGATAGCTATGCCCTTAATTGTCCACATATTGAGATAGACAGTATAATAACTTATGTGATATGTCAAGATATCTTATTAATGAAAATAAGATACCAGGCATATTAAGCAAATTGAAGAAATTTACTTGTAACAGATAAATTAACAGAATATATAAATACAGATGTACTCCTGTTAATCCTCGTTCCTTGATAACGTGGGAGAGTTTTTGATTCAAGAAACTTAAGCTTAGCTGCTCTAGCGCTCCTCGGATCAAACCTGATTTCCTGCCATTGCTCACGCGCTCTAAAACCCATATGAACTTACCGCTCTCCCATCAATATAAAGATTATAATGAAGAAAATCGTGTTATGCAACCTGCCCGAATATATAAGGCGTTGTTTTTCGCACGCATTAAAAATTGTTGATTTTTTTAACGACTGAGGTCTGTATATATATATATATATATATATATATATATATATATATATATATATATATATATATATATATATATATATAGAAATATATATATATATATATATATTAATATATATATATATATATATATATATATATATATATATATATATATATATATATATATATATATATATATATATATATATATATGATGGGGTCCACCTCTGGTGAAAATTGTGGGACCCATATCCTCAGATAAGTGGATAAAAAAATTTCAAGGAAGAATATTTGGATTTCTTCCTGAAGCCATTTGAATATTCCACTTCCCCTACCACCCAATCTTTTCATTTTTTTACCAATAGGTATATTTTATTACTGGTATAAATATGGCATCTCATCCAGCTCCTGAGAGCTGGGGCGCGTACCCAAGATACAGCAGGCATCACTGGAACGGAAAACTAGCCGCCCTGGGATCCCTAGTTAACATTAGAACATAAGAAAGGAGGAACACTGCAGTAGGCCTCTTGGCCCATACTTGGAAGGTCCTTTACAATGCCAACCCAGTAACACGACATTTACTGAACCCACTTTCAGTGCTACCCTAACAATAAGCTCTAACAAATCTATTTACTCACGTGCAAGTCTCACTCAAATCCAACCTCTATCATTCATGCATTTGTCCACCTAGATTTTTCACAATAGTGGGATCACGGGAACGATCACAGGTTCGATAACGAGTATGTTGCAGACCGTAAGCCTTTAGAGAAAGATAGTGAGTCGTCATACAGACTTAGAAAATAACCAACTGCGTATGAGTTCGACAATTCCCTTAACTGTTAACCTTCATCTATAAACGTTATCAACAGAACTAGTTAAATGCTAACAACGCTCACGCGAAAAATTCGGCAGAGTATGCAAAACCAGAGTTGTTGCTTACCTTCCAAGTCTTCCTTGTGGCAGTATCACTTGCACAGCAACAACGCACAAGCTCAACTAGGAACAAGGCACAAACCATACCCCGGCCGGGATTGAACCCGCGGTCATAGAGTCTCAAAACTCCAGACCGTCGCGATAGCCACTAGACCAGCTAGCCACAATAAGATTCGTCCAACTAGGTATATTTCTACGCCATAGGAAGGTTAGCACAGGCACCACTGTGACCACAAATGCAAGTTTTTACAGACAAATCTCCAGCTAGCGTGGCCGTGACGAACTCTAGCTCAAGTCCCTTCACTGCCGTCAACTTGCATTTGTGGTCACAGTGGTGCCTGTGCTAACCTTCCTATGGTGTAGAAATATATCTAGTTGGACAAATCTTATTGTGGCTAGCTGGTTTAGTGGCTAACGCGACGGTCTGGAGTTTTGAGACTCTATGACCGCGGGTTCAATCCCGGCCGGGGTATGGATTGTTTGCAATCGTGTTATTACGATTTCGTGAGTCAACAAGGCACAATACCCAAAACAAGGATGAGCCTTGTGTCACGAAATGTAGTCCTTTTAATGCAGACCTTCAGGACAATAAACAATGAACCCAAAATATGACAAAGAACCAGAGGTTACAGCTGGATGTGCGGCAGGTGACGACCTGAGAGAGTCTAATTGGGTGGAACCATTACCACAGACCAGGTGACTGAGCCATACTTCGCAACTACTCCTTAACACGCCAGAATGCCACGGCACTCCCAACGATCATTTGACGTTGTAGGGATGTAAACCACCACTAGATGGGTCTGGTTACCATACTTACGTCTGGCAAAGATGTCTACAGGAATGTGGTTGATCCCGTGTGCGCTAAATACAATAAATACATGCAATCTCGGTGAAAATAATGACCATTAACCCTCCAGCACCTTCAGTACCCCATCATCACCCCAACATTCCACACAGTCATCACCCCCACCACCCCCTACCGTCTCCAGCCTCCTACCAACACCCCCACCACCAGGGACAGATTAAGGCATGGGCTTTAGGGGCTGCAGCCCAAGGGCCTCCGCTAGCTGGAGGGCCTCCAGAGATTAAATGAAAAGTATTGACAGTTACTACTGTAAGCTTATAGTTATAGTATATTATTATATCACGTATATGAGGAACTGTGGACTGTTGTGATTAATTTTTGATAGTGATTTAAGAGTGGATTCCTATAAAGTCAGGTAGAAACACTGGGCGTGTTTCTTTACACCTGTTGTCTATATTCGCCCATTAGTAAAATGGGTACCTGGGTGTTAATCGACTGGTGTGGGTCGCATCCTGGGACAAAACTGTCCTAATGTGCCCGAAATGCTCTGCATAAGAAGAGGCTTTCTCTGTAGTAGTATGTCATTGATGTCAGCTAGGCCTGTATACCTTGTACATGTACTTGTAGTAGATAAAGATATTATTATTATTATTATTATTATTATTATTATTATTATTATTATTATTATTATTATTATTATTATTATTATTATTATTATTGTGTCAGTGTGTCAACTTCTCAAGCCTAGCAGCAAAGGCCTACTTTCCTTTTTATATGTTTTTCATTTTACCACCTTTTTTAATGATGGCTGAATTAAGTTTAATATTAATGATGTGCATTTTTCCAGTAGGTTATTAAGTTTGTTATTGTGTACTAATAATATAAATAAATTTTTATGCAAATAAAAATATCAGTGGGGCCTCACAGTAACTGTAACCCAGAGGGACCTACATCTTAATCTGTTTCTGCCCACCACCACCATCGTTATCCATCCAACAACACCCCACCACCTTCACCTTCAACCCCCACCAACACCCCTTCACCACCTTCATCTTCAACCCCACACCAACACCACACCACCACCATCTCCAACTCCTCACCAGCACCCCACCAACACTCCACCAACACACCGCCATCACCTCCCACCCCCACCCCCAACCCCCACAAGAGCTCCTCGCAACAGTCAGTATTGACCACACAGGTTCAGGTGTTGTCCTTCTTGCATTCATTTCCCCACGATTGCCTCGACCCTCGAGGCGCAGTGTTAATGTCGGCCGTTTTATTGTTGCTTGAGACGCAGTCCTCCTCCTCCAATTTCTCTACCTCCTATTCCTCCTCCTCCCCTTCTCCTCCAATTTCTCTACCTCCTATTCCTCATCCTCCTCCTCCACCACCATATTTTCTCTTCCATCTTCTCTTCCTCCAATTCCTCTACCTCCTCCTCCTCCTAATCTTCTACTTTCTCCGCCTACTCATCTTCCTTCTCTTTTCTGCTCCCTCCTCATCTTTCTAATCATCTCCTACTCCCTCTGCCTCTTCATCTTCCTCCTCTTGTTGTTTCCCCTCTTGCCCCTCGATTTCTCTTCATTCCTTCTCCATTTCTAAATCATTTTCCTCCTCTGCTTCCTAGCATTCCTACCCTACTTCCTCCTCCTTCTCTTCCTCCTATTTAGTGCTTCATCTTCCTTGTTTTCATCTTCCGTCTCTTTCCTTCTTCCTACATTTTTTATTCTACTGTCTCCTCAACGCAGAGTGGAGATTACAGCCTCTTCGTCTTCTTCTCCTTCCACTCATTCTTCTATAAATTACAAAACTCGATAAGGAATGAGATTAAGATAGATGAGGAATGAGGTAGATGAGACTGTGGCAGAGGCAAACTCAATGCACAGCTTCAAGAATAGGAAAAAAGATAGGGAACATGAAGCCAGGAACCAATAATGGTGGCGAATGCAGTTTACGACGCGGGACCAGGAGCTGAAACACGACACCAACAAGCAACGTAACTGGGTGAGAGCGCTCTCTCTCTCTCCCTCAACTTGATATAAATGTACAGTAAACTGTGAATTTTCGTAATTAAAGCAAATCATCTATTTCTTCTGTTAGCTAATCTGCTTGGCTCTGCGTTTTTTTTCTTGCCTCTCTACCCTAACAATTACTTCTTACGAGTTACAGCAGAAAGTCACAAGCGCTCAGGTTGCTCTTTTCTACTCCAAGCCTTTCCATTAGTAACATTTCTCCTGAAGAAAAAGAAAGTAATGAATGTCACGGACGACATTTGTTCTAACATCCACACCCCCCCCCCTCACCATGAACCACAACACGAACAACACTTATACGAACACCGCTATCATGAACATCATCACGAACCTATGAACACTCCACCATGAACCCCTATCACAAACGACATTCCTACGAACACCCCTTCTCCCCCACCAAGAACCACATCACGGACCGACTCTTTCAGGAGAACCTACAAGAAAATAAAATAGTCTCTGTCACCAGCATAAAAAACTAGAGAAGAATAAAACGTCATCTGTCGAAATTCCTAATTAAATCTGGAGAAAATTTGACTTACATTTCATCTTGCAGACATTGCAACAATGAGAAGAAATTGAACATGAAAGGAAATGCAACATAAGATATTAAAGAAAAGAGGGAAAAATAAAATTAATGATTTAGCCACTGAGACAGAAAATAAGTCATAATTAATTAAGGATAAACTATTTTTTATGATCAATAATAATAATAATAGTTATAAGAAAATAATAATTATTATTGTTGTTATTGTTTTGAACAAACCGGCCGTATCCCACCGAGGTAGGGGGACTGAAAAAATAAAAAGGTTATCTTTGTAAATTTAGAAATATATACAGGAGAAGAGGTTACTAGCCACTTGCTCCAGGTTTTTTTAGTTTCTTTTTACGACATATCTGGTTTATGGTGGAAGAATTTTTTCCACTTCCCCATGGAGATAAGAGGAAATAAAGAAGAAAAAGAACTATTAAGAAAATAGAAGAAAACCCAGATAGCTGTCTATATATATATATATATATATATATATATATATATATATATATCTATATATATATATACATATGTGTGTGTGTGTGTGTGTGTGTGTGTGTGTGTGTGTGTGGGTGTGGGTGTGGGTGTGTGTGTGGGTGTGTGTGTGTGTGTGTGTGTGTGTGTGTATACATGTAAAGTGTGACCTAAGTGTAAGTAGAAGTAGCAAGATATACATGTTGTCGCACGTGCTTATGCGACAGAAAAAAAGACACCAGTAATCCTACCATCATGTACAACAATTACTGGTTTCCTTTTCACACTCACTTGGCAGGACGGTAGTACCTCTCTGAGTGGTTGCTGTCTACCAGCCTACTACCTAGGTATTATTATTATTATTACTATTATTATTATTATTATTATTATTATTATTATTATCATTATTATTATTATTATTATTGTTATTATTATTATTAGTTAGTTAGTTAGTTAGTTAAAGATTAGCCGGTATTCTCCCGGCCCGGGCCTTGTCCAAGTGGTGGCCCGGCCTTGGCTCCCTCTTTAGGGAGTGTCTGAGACCTAAGTCTCCCATGGGAGGAGGCACAAGTACCTCCTCATCTTTGGGACCAACTGTCCCCAGGCCTAGCCACAAGCTAGACCTCTCTGGTCTGCCATCCCCACCCCAAGGGGGCTAATGGGAATGACAGTCTTATGAGCTAAAGGCTCGGGCTCAGGCACCTACCCTACCCTAGAAGGGTTAGGCATGGTATCGATGTTATTATTATTATTTTGATTATTATTATTATTATTATTATTATTATTATTATTATTATTATTATTATTATTATTATTATTATTATTATTATTAATATAATGATTTTGTATTATTATAGATAATAGTATTATAATTAAAAATTATATAATATAATAATAATAATAATAATAATAATAATAACAATAATAATAATAATATCTTTATTTATTACAAGTACATGTACAAGGTATACAGTCCTAGCTGACAACAATGACATACTACTACATAGAAAGTCCCTTGTTATGCTCAGCATGTCGGGCAAATTAGGTCAGTGTCCCAGGATGCGACCCACACCAGTCGACTAACACCCAGGTACCCATTTTACTGATGGGGAACATAGACAACAGGTGGAAAGAAACACGCCCAATGTTTCTACTCTGGCTGGGAATCGAACCCAGGCCCTCGCCGTGTGAAGCGAAAGCGTTAACCACCAGGCTACCACATAATAATAATAATAGTAATAATAATAATGCTTTAAATGCTAAAAAATAATCATAGTTTAAAAGTGTAAAACACAGTAATTCGAATACAACAGAGAGGTCGAAAAAATACTGTCCAAAAATGTATCGTTAGAGCGATTGCGTTTTGCTAATGAGAAGCAAATTACAACGAGTCTTATTTACACTCGAAAAACATGGGGTAATTTTTTTTAGCTTGTGTGATATACGACAGGGAAAAGACGGTGATCCCTGACCATTTCCTGGGCTGAAGGGATGTGGGGAGGGGCAGGTTATGTGTACGAGTACACGTACACAAACACATGAGCACATGTTTGATCTTATCTTAGTGTGAGTGGGAGTGTGAGTGTGTGTTTGTGTGTGTACATGTGTGTGTGTGTGTGTATGTGGTTGGGTGTGTGTGGGTATGTGTATTCACCTCTTTGTGGTTGCCCTGCCTCATCGCTGGTCGCTACTAGGTCCAAGAACTTTATCGTACCACTTCTTAAAGCTATGCATGGATCCTGCCTCCACTACATCCCTCTCCCGATTGTTCCACTTCTTGACAGCTCTATGACTGAAGAAATGCTTTCAAACATCCCTGTGACTCATCTGAGTCTTCAACTTCCTGTTGTGACCCCTTGTTGCTGTGTCCCTCTCTGAAACATCCTGTCCCTATCCACGTTGTCAGTTCCTTCCAGTATTTTATTTGTCGTTATATTGTGTGTGTGTGTGTGTGTGTGTGTGTGTATGTGTGTGTGTGTGTGTGTGTGTGTGTGTGTGTGTGTGTGTGTGTGTGTACTCACCTATTTGTACTCACCTATTTGTGGTTGCAGGGGTCGAGTCTTAGCTCCTGGCCCCGCCTCTTCACCGGTTGCTACTGGCCCCTCTCTCTCCCCGCTCCATGAGCTTTATCAAACCTCGTCTTAAAACTGTGTATGGTTCCTGCCTCCACTAAGTCATTTTCTAGGCTATTCCACTGCCTGACAACTCTATGACTGAAGAAATACTTCCTAATATCTCTCTGACTCATTTGTGTCTTCAACTTCCAATTGTGGCCTCTTGTTTCTGTGTCCCCACCCTGGAACATCCTGTCTTTGTCCACCTTGTCTATTCCACGCAGTATTTTATATGTCGTTATCATGTCTCCCCTGACCCTCCTGTCCTCCAGTGTCGTCAGGCCGATTTCCCTTAATCTTTCTTCATAGGACATTCCCCTTAGCTCTGGAACTAACCTTGTGGCAAACCTTTGTACTTTCTCTAGTTTCTTGACGTGCTTTATCAAGTGCGGGTTCCAAACAGGTGCTGCATACTCCAGTATGGGCCTGACATACACAGTGTACAGTGTCTTGAACGATTCCTTACTAAGGTATCGGAATGCTGTTCTCAGGTTTGCCAGGCGCCCATATGCTGCAGCAGTTATCTGATTGATGTGTGCTTCCGGAGACATGCTCGGTGTTATACTCACCCCAAGATCTTTCTCCTTGTGTGTGTGTGTGTGTGTGTGTGTGTGTGTGTGTGTGTGTGTGTGTGTGTGTGTGTGTGTGTGTGTGTGTGTGTGTGTGTGTGTGTGTGCGTGTGTGTGTGTGTGTGTGTGTGTGTGTGTGTGTGTGTGTGTGTGTGTGTGTGTGTGTGTGTGTGTGTGTGTGTGTGCGTGTGTATGTGTATTCACCTGTTTGCACTAACCTATTTGTGGTTCCAGGGGTCGATTCATAGCTCCTGGCCCCACCTCTTCACTGATTGCTAATAGATTCTCTCTCTCCTTGCTCCATGAGCTTTATCAAACCTCGTCTTAAAATTATGTATGGTTCTGTCTCTACTACATCACTTTCTAAGCTATTCCACTTCCTGACAACTCTATGACTGAAGAAATACTTCCTAACATCCCCTTGACTCATCTGACTCTTCAACTTCCACTTGTGACCCCTTGTTTCTGTGTCCTATCTCTGGAACCTCCTGTCTTTGTCCACCTTGTCTATTCCGCGCAGAATTTTATGTCGTTATCATGTCTCCCCTGACCCCCTGTCCTCCAGTGTCGTCAGGCGATTTCCCTTAACCTTTCTTCGTAGGACAATCCCCTTAGCTCTGGAACTAGTCTTTTTGCAAATCTTTGCAATTTCCCTAATTTCTTAACGTGCTTGACCAGGTGTGGATTCCAAACTGGTGCTGCATACTCCAGTATGAGCCTGACGTGTATGGCGTACAGAGTCTTGAACTATTCCTTACTGAGGTACAGGAACGCTATCCTTAGGTTTGCCAGGCGCCCGTATGCTGCAGCAGTTATCTGACTGATATGCGCCTCAGGAGATGTGCTCGGTATTATACTCACCCCAAGATCTTTTTCCTTGAGTGAGGTTTGCAGTCTTTGGCCACCTAGACTATATTGTGTCTGCGGTCTTCTATGCCCTTCCCCGATCTTCATGACTTTGCATTTGGCGGTGTGTGTGTGTGTGTGTGTGTGTGTGTGTGTGTGTGTGTGTGTGTGTGTGTGTGTGTGTGTGTGTGTGTGTGTGTGTGTGTGTGTGTGTGTGTGTGTGTGTGTGTGTGTGTGTGTGTGTGTGTGTGTGCCATGTGTTCAGTATTCTGCTGTTGCAGAACCCTGGCAAGTCCCCACGTATTCCTCTCATCCTCTCTGCTGTTTGGAGAGAGTCCTGTAATGTCTGGTAATTAGGTTGAAGATCATTACATGAACAATAATTGCAAGCCTCGAGGAGGGGCGTGAGGGGGGGGGTAGAGTCCGGACAAGGACAATTACTGTGTTTTTCCTCTCTGGTGTATCATTTATTGTCCTCCAGTCTCTCTGTATTAGGTGAGAGGAAAGGAAGAAATTATTAGGACACAAATAATAATTAACACCGTCCTGTATTTGAGACTCATATGCGGTGTTAGGGGATTTCCTACGGAAATTTATCAAGTCCCTGGCGGGCTAAACATCCCGTTAATAAATGTCCTAATACCGCGTTTGTGTCTTACATGGAATTAGAAATACCCGCACGGTATTTCATCTAACGCGCCATATTCCGTCAGTAACAGACGTACAGCCGCCTGAGGTCACATCAAACAAGGTTTCCATGTCGAGGCTTCAGCTACGGCTGTTTTGCTGAGGCCTCAGATGAGGTCACTGTATAGGAAGCCTGACTCACGGCCGGGTCCTCGGAGTCCTGCCTTGGGAAGCCCCAGCGAGTGCTCTGGGAGGCACCAGTCTTGCATGTCTCGGTATTTTCCTGTGGCTTTGTGAAGGTCATATTTTTTTTCCTTGCCAGTGTGAGGCAACGCCAGCCAGGTCAAGATGGTGGTGATTCTGTTTTCTTTGTCGGGGGTGGGGGGATGGGGGGAATTGTAGAAGATATGTGTCTCCTGACGCTTTTTATTTTTTGTCAGATGATGACACCGCTGGGTAGTCACCTATAATCTATAGCAGACCACCACCTGGAATAGCTAGTCAGCAGCCGACCATTCTAGCGGGCTACCACCCAGAATAGTTAGTTCAGAAGCATACCATTCAGGCAGACAGCCTTCCATAGTTCTTAGTCGATAGTCGATTGTTCCAGCAAATCACCAGAACAGCTAGCCAACAGCCGGCCATTTTAGCAGAGTCACCCAGAATAGATCAGAGAGGAAAAAAGACAGTTTCCACAGGCTTTGGCTTGAGTATTCCAGGCAGCTGCAGAGTTCAGAAACTGCAGGGTTTTGGGCTACTGACGTCACTACGGCCTGTGGCCACACCCACGCCCCACCCACCCCTCCACCACACCCCTCCAATCCCTCCAACACCTCCACTACAACCCCTCCAACACTCACCAACACCAGCTCTCGCCTCCCACCTCGGACCTGGCGGCTCCTACCTAACTCACGCTGAAAATCAATCTTTGCTTTAATTTCTTCTAGCTTGAGGCTCGTAGTCTGAGGAACCGAGATAAAACTTACACTCATGTGCACATATAGAGTTCATGTACGTATGAAAAGTCAATGTACATATATAGAGTACATATACATGTGTAAAGTACATGTACAGATCTCATGAAATCTCATAAAATTGGGTCCGTTTACACATACACTCTAAGACATGTTTAAGTATACACAGAAAGCAGGTCAGGCTTCCATGCATATATAAATATATAATATGTCGTGACGAAGAGGTATAACATGCGATTTTGGCTTAAATAGAAACGATCTTCTTGCCGAATAAGCCAAGTGAAAATTTATGAATGCAATAATTTCACAAAAATCAATCTGAACCTAACGAAAACATATATTTCATTGTGTTTGTTTATTATTAAATTTTTGTGAAATTATGTAAAATATATTTAGTTGATTAGGCTAAATTAAATTCCGCGTGTTATAATAAGGCTATGTAAGTTTTCTAAGGTTCTTTTGGTACAAAATTATTAATTTTAAATTCACACAAATGAAAAATATATCTTTAAACGTATAAGAGAAAATTTTAGAAAGGACTTTATTTTAATTGAGTTCTTGGTAATTGACCAATTTTACCTATTCGACACGACGTATATATATATATATATATATATATATATATATATATATATATATATGTGTGTGTGTGTGTGTGTGTGTGTGTGTGTGTGTGTGTGTGTTTTATTGGCAATTCCCCTATTGCTTGATGGGAGGCTGTTGAACAGTTTTGGGCCCCGGAGACTTATGGTGTTTTCTCTTAGTGTACCAATGGCGCCCCTACTTTTTATTGGCGGCATTTTGCATCGCCTGCCCAGTCTTTTACTTTCGTAGGGAGTGATTTCTGTGTGCAGATTTGGGACCATTCCTTCCAAGATTTTCCAAGTGTAGATTATGATATATCTCTCCCTCCTGCGTTCCAACGAGTACAAGTCAAGTGCTTCCAAGCGTTCCCAGTAGTTAAGGTGCTTGACAGAACTTATACGTGCAGTAAAGGATCTCTGTACACTCTCTAGATCTGCGATTTCACCTGCTTTGTATGGAGATGTTAATGTACAGCAGTATTCCAGCCTAGAGAGAACAAGTGATTTGAAAAGGATTATCTTCCCAACACCGATAATGCAAGCAACAACGCAGCACAGTCTTTTGAGAAGCAGTATGCCAAGGCTTAAATATCGTTACACACAAGACTTAGTGTGTGTTATGTATTCCGGGTCACCATTTGTCCACTTCTCTCCAAGCTTCATTATTACGGAACAAGACTTATCCGCAGCGAGTAGTTAGTAACATTTACACTAGCAAAGACTAATACAGAAACAATCAACTATCATATTCCTCAGCTACTGAGGTAAGTGATAAAGAGAAGGCAAGGAGAGAATTTCGTAACATAGGCAGAGATTCAACTTACAAAATTCTATGTTCTTGGTATCATGATTTACTGAAGCCAAACCTGACAATTTTTTCCAAACTTTTAAAAAATCAGGCTTTTACCTGATGGAAGGAGGTGTTCTGTATATGATAAATTTCATAATGACTTCCAGCCTTCCTCTACATGTTCCCTAATTTCTTTTCATAAACACGGGACTTGTTTTATGGAAAAATTTATTGAAAAGGAAATAGCGAATGATTCAGTAATTTGTAAATAGTGGTGAAGCAGCACAGTGTTTAACCAGTTGCCAGAGTGAGAGTAATTATTATGGTCAGTTATATTATAATTGGGTAACCGGTGAATTTAGGGTGACGCCGAGTGTCGGTGTAACAGAGTGATGGTGGGGGGAATATGTCACCCTATACATGGTTTCATTAGTGAATATGATTGAGTAAACTCACTCGAGCTAACAGACAGCGAAGAAGCGGGACAAACAGCTAGCGCTCACCCTCTCATTATAACCATTTACATAGTTGAACACACAGACACACACACACACACACACACAGACACACACACACAGACACACAGACACAGACACACACACACACACACACACACACACACACACACACACACACACACACACACACAACACACGGGGCCAGGAGCTCGGACTCGACCCCCGCAACCTCAACTAGGTGAGTACACACACACACACAAACACACACACACACAGAAGGAGAGAACCTAGTAGCGATCAGTGAAGAGGCGGGGCCAGGAGCTGAGTCTCGACCCCTGCAACCACAATTAGGTGAGTACAATTAGGTGAGTACACAGACACACACAGACACACACACAGACACACAGACACACACACACACAGACACACACACACAGACACACACACACAGACACACACACACACAGACACACACACACACACACACACACACACACACACACACACACACACACACACACACACATACACAGACACACACACACACACACACACACACACACACACACACACACACACACACACACACACAGTGCCACGAACACCAACACTGTTAACATATAACAAACACGGAGAGACAAATGCTTGCCACACACAAATCAATCAAGCATACGCCACCAGAACAATTAACGCCAGGCACAGCACACTATATATATATATATATATGTATATAGCGTTATACCAATTGAAATCCTATTTTTTATTTAGACATTTTTGCATTTGAAGAGGTAGAGAGAGAGACAGAGATATAGAGTGAATGTGTGTATGTTTATAAACATGTTTGAGTGCGTGCCTGCATGCGATCGTACATGCACGCGTGAGCGTGAATGTGCGTGTGTATGTATGCACATATACACACAGGAAACAACCACACAGACCACCCCACCAGCAAAAAAAAAAAATGCATGCAGCCCTCTCTCTCCCTCTCTCTTCACTCGCCCCGGAGGATCAAGTTCCACAACACCAGCAGTACACTCCACGCTCTCCTCTCTACATATAAAACCAGTGAGTGGGACACACATACGCACGCTTTTATTTGCTTGGTGGTGCTTCCTCTCGTCTCTATACCCCACACTATAATGTTATCAAGGTTCATCAAGGCCACCATACTCAGAACTAGAGAGAACGAGGAGCTTCTTCCTGGGAGATGAGATTACGTGTGTTAGATGGGCTGGATGGGAGTAAGGGAGATGCTAGGCTGGGATGCTGGGTTAGGCCGCGGGGTAGCTGGGAGTTAGGGAAGAGCTGAGTTGGGAATGAGGTGATGGAGGCTGGGCTGTCATGGTGGGCTGGTGAATGTAATGCTGAAGATGCTGGGATGCCGGGTTGTGCTGGGTTTTCCTGGGTCGGGATGCTGGGCTGTGCTGGGTTGGGATGCTGGGTTACTGGTATGAGAAAGATGTTGGCCTCAGGTAATTCGCTTGGCTGAATGAATGATGCCAGCCATCAAGGCGAGTCTTATATGTTTTTCCCTCAGCCTCTGGCGTCTTACGTACCTTCCCTCAGCCTCAGACTTCCGCATCACTGCTGGAAGGAAACCCCCACTCCTTTTTTTTTTTTTTGTTTGGTACATTCACGGCTTCTTTTGAGTGATATATATATATATATATATATATATATATATATATATATATATATATATATATATATATATATATATATATATATATATATATATATATATATATATGTATATATATATATATATATATATATATATATATATATATATATATATATATATATATATATGTATATATATATATATATATATATATATATATATATATATATATATATATATATATATATATATATATATATATATATATATATATATGTGTGTGTGTGTGTGTGTGTCGTGCCGAATAGGCAGAATTTGCGATCTTGGCTTAAATAGCAACGCTCATCTTGCCATACAGGACAAGCGAAAATTTGTGTATGCAATAATTTCGCCAAAACCATTCTGAACCTAACGAAAAAAATATATTTCACTGTGTTTATTTAGAATTAAATTATTGTAAACAAATCTAAAATGTATATAGTTTGGTTAGGCTAAAATCAATTGTTCTTTTTATAATAAGGTTAGGTAAGTTTTCTAAGATTCTTTTGGTACGAAATTAAAATTTTTTACATTAACATTAATGAAAAAAATATATCTTTAAACGTATAAGAGAAAATTTTAGAAAGGACTTAATTTTAAATGAGTTCTTGCTAATTGACCAGTTTTACATATTCGGCACGATACATATATACATATATATATATATATATATATATATATATATATATATATATATATATATATATATATATATATATATATATATATATATATATATATATATATATATATGCAATAAGATCACAGTAAACAGGTGATTTTAAAATATGCAAAACAACCACTCTGAAAGAGTAGTGAAATTCCAAGCGCTTTCGTGACTACTCACATTGTCAAGGAACTATGAAAGTAATACATCAAAGGAAGGCAATTAAAGGGCTTAGACTACATCTCACAGTCAACCCCCACAACAAAGAAACACCTGACGCGCGACAATACCGGACTCATAAGAAAAGAAGAACACTGCAGTAGGTCCGCTGGTCCAACTAGACAGGTCCTCACGACATCCCACTAACAGAATATTCTACCCATGAAATAAGGTTTATTATTTGTCCAATGTATTATTAAACTCTAACCAAATTTCATTAATTATAAATGAGGCTAATTTATATAAACCTAAGGAAATATTCATATTATTTTCAAAACTGCTTTTTATGAAACAAGATTCAATTATATTTCTGTCAACCATGGACTTGCTTGATACAACTTTCTCAACTTTTTGAAAATCAATTGGATGGTTAAAATCTCTCACATGAATAAATAGAGCATTGGAATCTTGTTCAGTTCTAATCCTATATTTATGTTGTTTTAATCTAAGTTCGAGATTTTTACCAGTTTTACCAGTTTATTATAAGATTCCTTGTAAAATTTGCGATAAAGTTTATTACGGTCAAACTGGTAAAAATCTCGAACTAAGATTAAAACAACATAAATATAGCATTAGAACTGGACAAGATTCTAATGCTCTATTTATTCATGTAAGAGATTTTAACCATCCAATTGATTTTCAAAAAGTTGAGAAAGTAGTATCAAGCAAGTCCATGGTCGACAGGAATATAATTGAATCTTGTTTCATAAAAAGCAGTTTTGATAATAATATGAATATTTCCTTTGGTTTATATAAATTAGATCCATTTATAATTAATAGAATTTGGGAAGAATTTAATAATACACCGGACAAATAATAATTTTAAAAATTTTCTTGGGTAGAATAGTTTGTTGGTGGTTGTGCAAAGGACCTGTCCAGTTGGGCCGGCGCGCGTCAGGTGTTTAACCGTTGTGGGATCTGATAGTGAGGTGTTGGCCAGACCCCCTTGGATGCTTTACTTTCATAGTTCCTTGATAATGTGAGTAGTCACGAAAGCGCTTGGGATTTCTCTATTCTTTCAGAGTTTTTGTTTTGCATATATATATATATATATATATATATATATATATATATATATATATATATATATATATATATATATATATATATATATATATATATATATATATCAAAGGAGTATAAATCAGCAGTGTGCTGCTTCCCTATTCTGCATGATAGTTTCACAGTGGGAATAAAAGCTATATTTTCTTGCCACATTCCATCACGCATAATAGGAGACTTCATTAGAGCAATGAGGACATCGTCAGGTGTTTCCAGTAAAGGGTTACTCCAGTAGAGCTGGAGTTGCTGTCACTTGGAAATTGCCATCTTCCAGGATAGTCTATATCATACATAGAGAGAAACGGATTTTTCTTTTTCAGATACATTCATCATGGCAGAGCAGAGGCAAGATAAATTATACACGACGACAGATGAAAGAGAGAAGTGGGGATGGAGGAAGAATATAGATGTAGAGGGAAGAGCACGAAGGGAGGTAGAGGGTAGGGGGAGATATTTGGAAAGAATAAATTGGAAGGAATAAGCGAAAGGAGCTAGTGAGAGGGAATAGGTGGAGGGAATAGGTTGGTGGATGGAGTAGTAGTGGGATGGATAAAGTAGGAGAAAGTGAGGGGAGAACGATGTTAGGGAGCGTGGGAGAGGAAAAGAGAGAGGGGGGGACGAGGGAGGAAGGGAAAGATGGAAGAGGGTGATAATGAGAGAGGGTGTGTAGAAGAGGTTATAAATGTCAGCTAACACACTAGTATTAAGTACAGCTTCATGGCTCAGACAGCTGGTAAGTGGTGGCGAGTGACTGTAGTGGGTGGTACGTGGTGGTGGTGCTTGGTACGTAGTACGTGGCATGTGGTGGTAGGTGGTTGTGGATGGCTGTGAGTGCTGGGTGGTAATAACTGGTGATGTGGGATGGCAGACGAAAAAAAATGACCAGAAACGGAGTATAGACCCGGTGAACAGACACTCGGAACCACTACTGTAATCTGGGGCATTGTGCGGTGCCTATCGCCGATATACAGAACACATCAACTACAAGCAGCATTCATGAACCTTAACAAAGAGTCACTCAGAGCTCTATACACGATATATATCAAGTCATTTAAAGAGGATTCAGCCCCATCACACACCTGATCAAGCATACGGAGTACCGTAACTGGAGAAAGTTCAAAGGTTCGCAACAGCACTGGCTGTAGTATCCCGAAATGATAGGAAATCGATCGCCATTACAGATGAGCTCATGATGTATAACCGTCGCAAGTATGCATCATACATGTGTCTGAGTTCATTCACTTTATTCATTGTATTCTCATGCATTAGTTCACACAGTAGAACTTTTATTGCAAGAATTTGTTTGTGCAGTCTTCTTCTTCCTTCTTCTTCTTCTTTTCCTTCTTCTTCTTCTTTTCCTTCTTCTTCTTCTTCTTCTTCTTCTTCTTCTTCTTCTTCTTCTTCTTCTTCTTCTTCTTCTTCTTCTTCTTCTTCTTCTTCTTCTTCTTCTTCTTCATCTTCATCTTCTTCTTCTTATTATTATTATTATTATTACCATTATTATTTTATTATATTTTATTATTATTATTATTATTATTATTATTATTATTATTATTATTATTTTATTATATTTTATTATTATTATTATTATTATTATTATTATTATTATTATTATTATTATTATTATTTATATCATTATCATCATAATTACTATTATCTTCGCTGCTCATACTAATGACCAATAATTATTTGTTTTAGTTTTGTGTAGTCCTCGAGCACTGTGTCCAAGAGATAATTAATTTATAATTATAATGAATAATTAACCAGGTGCACAAAAGGCGCGCCTGCACATCACGTACACGCTACTAGCAATGTACGGGAATGTACATTACGTACACGCTACTAGCAATGTACAGGAATGTACATCATGTGCACGCTACCAACAACGTACAGGAATGTACATCACGTACACGCTACCAGCAACGTAAAGGCATGTACATCACGTACACGCTACCAGGAACGTACTGGCATGTACATCACGTAGACGCTACCAGCAACGTACAGGCATGTACGTCACGTACACGCTACCAGCAACGTACAGGAATGTACATCACGTACACGCTACCAGCAACGTACAGGCATGTACATCACGTACACGCTACCAGCAACGTACAGGCATGTCCAGAAACTTGACAGAGAATACTCGCCACTTGTTATGTATCTGGCATCAAAATTACATCATGGCAGGTTATTGATGATGATAATAATAATGATGATGGTAGTAATATTAGTAATAACAATAATTATTATTACTATTGATTAATTAATTCAAATACTGATCATAGTACAACTACTATTGCTACTATTACAGATATCACAATTATTGCTACTACTACTACTAATCATCATTGATAATAATAATTATAATAATAATAATAATAATAATAATAATAATAATAATAATAATAATAATAATAATAATAATAATAATAATAATAAAATTAATAATAATAATAATAATAATAATAATAATAATAATAATAATAATAATAATAAAATTAATAATAATAATATTATTATTAAACTACGAACCTGACTGCGTGGAATAATTGCATGTCTGAAGGCTGGAAAGTTTGCTAGAGTTAGTGGGAGACTTAACAGTTACTTATTGCCGGAGGGAGGAGGAAGGGAAGGAAAATAAGGGGAGTGGAGGAGTAAAATGAAGAGGAAGAGATGGAAGAAGAGTTGAAAGAGGAGCAAAAAACGAAGAGAAGGAACAAAATTATGAGGAAGAGGAATAGGGAAAGAGGAAGGAATGAGAGGGGAAAAGCTACTAGTGAGAAATAATGGTTTAAATGGGGAAATAAATAATGGAGGATAGAGAGAGGTTAGGTTAGGTTAATTTAACTAAACCTATAATAACTAATATGTTATCTTGGTGTTGCCTAAAAATCGTGTAATAACTGACGTACTGCAACGCATGGTAAAACGCACTTGATGCTTAGATGACGGGTTGCTAAGAGAGATAAGAGGCGGCACTTGAAAGGGACTCAACACAACATCTTAGAGAGACTCATCATCCAAGAGATAGCATCAGAAAGACCCAAAAAGGCATCTAAGGATGAATCGAAACGGACTTTCAGGGAGACGCAAAACGGCATCTAAGGGAGACGTAAAACGACTTTTGAGAGAGATGCAAAACGGCATCCCAGTCAAGCATCTAAAAGAGAGACAAGGCAGCATCTTAGTCAAGCATTTCACAGAGACATAAGGTATCATCTCGGTCCAGCACTCTCAGAGGGACACAAGGCAGCATCTCAATCAAGCATCTCAGAGAGACACAAGGCAGTAGCATCTCAGCCAAACATC
>NC_091313.1:23353073-23378073 GCF_038502225.1 Cherax quadricarinatus
TATATATATATATATATATATATATACGTATATATATATATATAATGTGTATGTATAATGTTCCTTGCTTGGAAGGTGTAAGGCACCTTTATGATATCAAAGGTGGATAGTGCAACGGCAGCAATATCGAGTGAACACAAGATATATATATATATATATATATATATATATATATATATATATATATATATATATAGATATATATATATATATATATATATATTGACACTGTGCAAACGGAGCCGGAGAGGTGTAGAGCAGAGGATGAATATGGAGACGTATAATGTGGACGAGGAGTGGATGGAGGATGAGGAGGAGGAGCAGGGAGTCTGGAGACATTATTGTTACTTTTATTCTTGTTGTTGTTGTTCTTGCTCTCATGGGAGAGTGATGAATTCGTAGTGGTGACATGATACACGGGGAGTTTGTAATAATCAGGTTTGATACAAGAAAGAGCACATTAGCTTCAGTTCCTCTGCTCACGAATCCCTCCCCAGGATGGAAACACTCCTGGGGTAGGAACTGTGTTAAAGGTTAATTAGGGTTTCAGCCATAATCTTTTCACAATATGGTGTACTATATATAAATATACATACATATATATATATATATATATATATATATATATATATATATATATATATATATATATATATATATATATATATATATATATATATATATATATATATATATATATATATATATTTTATTATTATTTTTTTTTATTATCACACTGGCCGATTCCCACCAAGGCAGGGTGGCCCGAAAAAGAAAAAATATCACCATCATTCACTCCATCACTGTCTTGCCAGAAGGGTGCTTTACACTACACTTTTTAAACTGCAACATTAACACCCCTCCTTCAGAATGCAGGCACTGTACTTCCCATCTCCAGGACTCAAGTCCGGCCTACCGGTTTCCCTGAACCCCTTCATAAATGTTACTTTGCTCACACTCCAACAGCACGTCAAGTATTAAAAACCATTCGTCTCAATTCACTCCTATCAAACACGCTCACGCACGCCTGCTGGAAGTCCAAGCCCCTCGCACACAAAACCTCCTTTACCCCCTCCCTCCAACCTTACCTAGGCCGACCCCTACCCCGCCTTCCTTCCACTACAGACTGATACACTCTTGAAGTCATTCTGTTTCGCTCCATTCTCTCTATATGTCCGAACCACCTCAACAACCCTTCCTCAGCCCTCTGAACAACAGTTTTGGTAATCCCGCACCTCTTCCTAACTTCCAAACTACGAATTCTCTGCAAAATATTCAGACCAAACATTGCCCTCAGACATGACATCTCCACTGGCTCCAGCCTTCTCCTCGCTGCAACATTCATCACCCATGCTTCACACCTATATAAGAGTGTTGGTAAAACTATACTCTCATACATTCCCCTCTTTGCCTCCAAGGACAAAGTTCTTTGTCTCCACAGACTCCTAAGTGCACCACTCACCCTTCTCCCCTCATCAATTCTATAATTCACTTCATCCTTCATAGACCCATCCGCTGACACGTCCACTCCCAAATATCTGAATACATTCAACTCCTCCATATTCTCTCCCTCCAATTTGATATCCAATCTTTCATCACCTAATATTTTTGTTATCCTCATAACCTTACTCTTTCCTGTTTTCACTTTTAATTTTCTTCTTTTGCACACCCTACCAAATTCATCCACCAATCTCTGCAACTTCTCTTCAGAATCTCCCAAGAGCACAGTGTCATCAGCAAAGAGCAACTGTGACAACTCCCACTTTATGTGTGATTCTTTATCTTTTAACTCCACGCCTCTTGTCCAGACCCTCGCGTTTACTTCTCTTACAACCCCATCTATAACAACAACGGTGACATCACACATCCTTGTCTAAGGCCTACTTTTACTGGGAAATAATTTCCCTCTTTCCTATGTACTCTAACTTGAGCCTCACTATCCTCGTAAAAACTCTTCACTGCTTTCAGTAACCTACCTCCTACACCATACACCTGCAACATCTGCCACATTGCCCCCCTATCCACCCTGTCATACGCATTTTCCAAATCCCTAAATGCCACAAAGGCCTCTTTAGCCTTATCTAAATACTGTTCACTTATATGTTTCACTGTAAACACCTGGTCCACACACCCCCTACCTTTCCTAAAGCCTCCTTGTTCATCTGCTATCCTATTCTCCGTCTTACTTTTAATTCTTTCAATAATAACTCTACCATACACTTTACAAGGTATACTCAACAGACTTATCCCCCTATAATTTTTGCACTCTCTTTTGTCCCCTTTGCCTTTATACAAAGGAACTATGCATGCTCTCTTCCAATCCCTAGGTACCTTACCCTCTTCCATACATTTATTAAATAATTGCACCAACCACTCCAAAACTATATCCCCACCTGCTTTTAACATTTCTATCTTTATCCCATCAATCCCGGCTGCCTTACCCCCTTTCATTTTACCTACTGCCTCACGAACTTCCCCCACACTCACAACTGGCTCTTCCTCACTCCTACAAGATGTTATTCCTCCTTGCCCTGTACACGAAATCACAGCTTCCCTGTCTTCATCAACATTTAACAATTCCTCAAAATATTCCCTCCATCTTCCCAATACCTCTAACTCTCCATTTAATAACTCTCCTCTCCTATTTTTAACTGACAAATCCATTTGTTCTCTAGGCTTCCTTAACTTGTTAATCTCACTCCAAAACTTTTTCTTATTTTCAACAATATTTGTTGATAACATCTCACCCACTCTCTCATTTGCTCTCTTTTTACATTGCTTCACCGATCTCTTAACCTCTCTCTTTTTCTCCATATACTCTTCCCTCCTTGCATCACTTCTACTTTGTAAAAACTTCTCACATGCTAACTTTTTCTCCCTTACTACTCTCTTTACATCATCATTCCACCAATCGCTCCTCTTCCCTCCCGCACCCACTTTCCTGTAACCACAAACTTCTGCTGAACACTCTAACACTACATTTTTAAACCTACCCCATACCTCTTTGACCCCATTGCCTATGCTCTCATTAGCCCATCTATCCTCCAATAGCTGTTTATATCTTACCCTAACTGCCTCCTCTTTTAGTTTATAAACCTTCACCTCTCTCTTCCCTGATGCTTCTATTCTCCTTGTATCTCATCTACCTTTTACTCTCAGTGTAGCTACAACTAGAAAGTGATCTGATATATCTGTGGCCCCTCTATAAACATGTACATCCTGAAGTCTACTCAACAGTCTTTTATCTACTAATACATAATCCAGCAAACTACTGTCATTTCGCCCCACATCAAATCTTGTATACTTATTTATCCTCTTTTTCTTAAAATATGTATTACCTATAACTAAACCCCTTTCTATACAAAGTTCAATCAAAGGGCTCCCATTATCATTTACACCTGGCACCCCAAACTTACCTACCATACCCTCTCTAAAAGTTTCTCCTACTTTAGCATTTAGATCCCCTACTACAATTACTCTCTCACTTGGTCAAAGGCTCCTATACATTCACTTAACATCTCCCAAAATCTCTCTCTCTCCTCTACATTCCTCTCTTCTCCAGGTGCATACACGCTTATTATGACCCACTTTTCGCATCCAACCTTTACTTTAATCCACATAATTCTTGAATTTACACATTCATATTCTCTTTTCTCCTTCCATAACTGATCCTTCAACATTACTGCTACCCCTTCCTTTGGTCTAACTCTCTCAGATACTCCAGATTTAATCCCATTTATTTCCCCCCACCGAAACTCCCTACCCCCTTCAGCTTTGTTTCGCTTAGGGCCAGGACATCCAACTTCTTTTCATTTATAACATCAGCAATCATCTGTTTCTTGTCATCCGCACTACATCCACGCACATTCAAGCATCCCAGTTTTATAAAGTTTTTCTTCTTCTCTTTTTTAGTAAATGTCTACAGGAGAAGGGGTTACTAGCCCATTGCTCCCGGCATTTTAGTCGCCTCATACGACACGCATGGCTTACGGAGGAAAGATTATTTTCCACTTCCCCATGGACAATAGAAGAAATAAAGAAGAACAAGAGCTATTTAGAAAAAGGAGAAAAACCTAGATGTATGTATATATATATGCATGTGCGTGTCTGTGAAGTGTGACCAAAGTGTAAGTAGGAGTAGCAAGATATCCCTGTTATCTAGCGTGTTTATGAGACAGAAAAAGAAACCAGCAATCCTACCATCATGCAAAACAGTTACAGGTTTCTGTTTCACAGTCATCTGGCAGGACGGTAGTACTTCCCTGGGTGGTTGCTGTCTACCAACCTACTACCTATATATATATATACATATATATATATATATATATATATATATATATATATGTCGTGCCGAATATGTAAAACTGGTCAATTAGCAAGAACTCATTTAAAATTAAGTCATTTCTGAAATTTTCTCTTATACGTTTAAAGATATATTTTTTCATTAATGTTAATGTAAAAAAAATTAATTTTGCACCAAAAGAATCTTAGAAAACTTGCCTAACCTTATTATAACAAGAACAATTTATTTTAGCCTAACCCAACTAAATATATTTTAAATACGTTTACAATAATTTAGTACTAAACAAACACAATCAAATATATTTTTTTCGTTAGGTTCAGAATGATTTTGGCGAATTTATTGCATACACAAATTTTCACTTGTCCTATATGGCAAGATGAACGTTGCTATTTAAGCCAAAATCGCAAGTTCTGCCTATTCGGCACGACAAAATCGCAAGTTCTGCCTATTCGGCACGACATATATGTATATATATATATATATATATATATATATATATATATATATATATATATATATATATATATATATATATATATATATATATATATATATATATATATATATATATATATATATATATATATATATATATATATATATATATATATATATATATATATATATAGAATCATCACCAAATGTTTCTATTTTTTTTTATATTTACATCCTTGTGTCAAGGTTGAGGGACAGATCACTTCAGAATTATCTCTCCACCCACACTGTCTCCAGTGATATGTTCTCATGCATTCGACTGAAGAAATCTGTTGTGCAGACGAAACGTTTAGGCATTAAAGTTACCTAAGTGCTGCACATATGTGTTACTTTTCATCAGCGATGTTGATGAACACGTGTGCAACACTGTGTCTTGTTCATCAACTTGTCGACACTGAATACTATTGGCACCACAACACAAACCGCTATATTATATTTCCAGTTTTCGTAATTTCCGTAACCTCCGTCATGCGCAGCCGTCATTCATAATTCAGAGCACCATTTCCCCCTTCTGTGACAGGATGGCGCAGTGATATTCACACGGGCACACAGACACTCGTCATATTTGCAACAGTTGCATGCGTTGTAATCGGTTTATCCGAAACCAATTAGTTCTGTGCTCCTCTGGTTGCAAAAGCTGCCAGAAGCACATACATTTAAGTGAGTTAGCGAAGGGTGTGTAACAAAGTGCGTGTGTGTGTGTGTGTGTGTGTGTGTGTGTGTGTGTGTGTGTGTGTGTGTGTGTGTGTGTGTGTGTGTGTGTGTGTGTGTGTGTGTGTGTATGTGTGTGTGTGTATGGGTACACTTCCATGAAGGGCAGGCATCATCAGGCAGGCCAGTTGGGCAGACAGGCGAGCCTTGTTTGGAAGTCAGCCATTCACGGATGGTAGACAAGTTTAAGGCAATTTAGTCATGCAAAATTCGAAGGTCATACAATGCATGTCTGCCAAGGACCCTAAATTAAACGTGCGTCATGCAGAGGCTAAAGCACCTCTCTGTAATTTAGTCTTGCAGCTCCCGAGGACAACTGGTCCTCTGACATTAAAAAAAGAAGAAGAAGAAGAAGAAAGAAAGAAAGAAGAAGAAAGGAAGTCTTTATTCAAATTAGCAGTCCCGGTGGGTAGTAATCCAGGATAACATAATATAGCAGTGTAGCTTGCTTCCCATTTGACCTTGTTCAGTATGTGACTCAACCGTCGACTGGGTCATGTCGAGGTATGAAGACGCACACGAATGACCTAAAACATTACTAACTTTGTTCATAAGGCAGGAGACAGATATAGTGAAGTCTAACAGCACATCTGTAGGTCGAGACAGAGAGAGAGAGAGAGAGAGAGAGAGAGAGAGAGAGAGAGAGAGAGAGAGAGAGAGAGAGAAATTCTATTTCTATAAACAAGAGACCGATCTCACAATAAAAAAAGGAAGTGTACACGTGTACATTACACGTGTACACTACGCTACATGTGTATCCCTTTACTTGTACATTGCAACTACAGAATTTCCTCAGTACGAGAGAATATCACCTTGAAGACCGCTAACAAGCAATTAGTTCTGCGCCCTTAAAAATCTTGTTAGGAATCTGGGATCTTGAGCTGGTAGTTGTATCTGATATTATAGACAACTGATAATAGGAGCCCTCTGACGGTGATGACAGCTGACGGTGTTGACAGCTGACAGTGTTGACAGCTGACGATGTTGACAGCTGACAGTGTTGACAGTTGACAATAGTGACAAGTGGCAGTTGAGAAGCTGACAGTGGCGACAGCAGAATGAAGATACAGCTGATAGTGAAAACAGGTGACAGCTGTGACAGCTGACAGTGGCGACAGCTGACAGTAGAAACAGAAGGAAGGAGCAGCAGCACTATGTAAACCAGTTACTCAAATTATCAACAAATCTAACAAAAAAAAAAGTAAGAAAAAAAATGAAAAATTACCAAAAACATTAAAATAAGATAAATATATATCTCAAAATTTTCAAGAAAAAATATACTTATGATTATTAGTGGAATACCTACATTCCTGTCTGGGTAAGCGTTAAAACCGTATGAGTCACACAAGGAAATGGAAGGCAAAGAAATCAATTAGGTATGATCCGAGGAAGGGAAGAGTACCTGGAGGAGTATACCTGGAGTGTGTTTCGGGGGTCAGTGCTCCCGCCGCCTGGTCCATGACCAGGTAGTTAAAATTTCTCAGATCAAGAACCCTGAATCCATATTAAGGCAGAATATTTCAAGGATGGAAGACACAGGCAGATGAGAGATGAGAGAGAGAGAGAGAGAGAGAGAGAGAGAGAGAGAGAGAGAGAGAGAGAGAGAGAGAGAGAGAGAGAGAGAGAGAGAGCGGGAGGGGGGCTTTAATTCGTAACCAATAGACAGGATGTTGTTCTTACGTTTAGTGGCACAAGGTTTCGTTTTGTGTAGAGCTTTATCAAGTCAGAGCCTTATAAATTGGGAGCTTTATCAAGGCTTCATCCTTGTCAGCAATACACTGTTCGTCCCTGCATATTATACTATCTCACCCTACATGTTAGGCTGTTTCACCCTATATGTTAGGCTGTCTCACCCTACATGTTAGGCTGTCTCACCCTACACATCCTTATCAGGCAGGAAAGATATTTGATAATTTTAAACGCAAAACACCAACTACCGTACAACGCTGCTATCGACTCCGGAAAAAAACACATTTTTTTAAATTAATAAAAATGGATGAAGAGTGTGTAAATAATAATAAGGAAGGAGTGTCACGGGAGGTGAGGAAGTATCACTATGTCTCGACCACCAAATCTTTTACGAGAAGAGTCGAGTCAGCGATTTTTTTTTGTTTATCGTCAGAGGACTGGTGAACACTCGATATCTGAAGGAGAGGAGGGAAGATGGTGGGGAGAAGAAGGAGGAGGAGGAGAAGGAAGAGACATAGGATGGAGTGTGGAAGGGAGGAGGAGAGGGAAAATGGAGGATCGGGAGAGAGAGGGGAATGATAACATAAGAACATAAGAAAGGAGAAATACTGCAGCAGGCCTGTTGGCCCATACTAGGGAAAAGAGGTAGGAGAGGAAGAAAGGGAAGGAGTAGAGGGAGTAAAGAGAAGGAGAGAGAAGCATTGCTCCGCCTTACAGAAAATACTTGACCTATAACAAATTCTCTAGTTATATTTACCAGACAGAAAGCACAAAGTAATTTCAAACAAATCTGACACTGAGGAACAAGACACTGAATGCAACACTTAGGGCTTCGTCAATATTATTAGGATGATAAAGTGTCTTTTCAGTAAGAACACCCAAGTGTGTGTTGCACTTGTGTCTTATTCATCAACTAAATTCAATTTAATTAATTTAAAAAATGATAAAACTGGACATTTTACTCATAAGCCACAGTATATATATATATATATATATATATATATATATATATATATATATATATATATATATATATATATATATATATATATATATATATATATATATATATATATATATATATATATATATATATATTGGTGAGAGTGGTGAGAGAGTGCAAAAGGAGAGCGGATGACAGAGTGGGAGAGGCACTGTCAAGAAATTTTAATGAAAATAAAAAAAATTTTGGAGTGAGTTAAACAAGTTAAGAAAGCCTAGGGAACAAATGGATTTGTCAGTTAAAAACAGAGTAGGGGAGTTAGTAGATGGGGAGATGGAAGTTTTGGGTAGATGGCGAGAATATTTTGAGGAACTTTTAAATATCGACGAAGAAAGGGAGGCGGTAATTTCATGCATTGGCCAGGGAGGTATACCATCTTTTAGGAGTGAAGAAGAGCAGGATGTGAGTGTACGGGAGGTGCGTGAGGCATTACGTAGAATGAAAAGGGGTAAAGCAGCTGGAACGGGCGGGATCATGACAGAAATGTTAAAAGCAGGGGGAAGGGGACATAGTGTTGGAGTGGTTGATATTTTTGTTTAATAAATGTATGAAAGAGGGGAAGGTACCTAGGGATTGGCGGAGAGCGTGTATAGTCCCTTTATATAAAGGGAAGGGGGACAAAAGAGATTGTAAAAATTATAGAGGAATAAGTTTACTGTATACCAGGAAAGTGTACGGTAGAGTTATCATTGAAGGAATTAGAGGTAAGACAGAATGTAGAACTCCGGATGAGCAAGGAGGTTTTAGAGTGGGTAGGGGATGTGTAGATCAAGTGTTTACATTGAAGCATATATGTGAGCAGTATTTAGATAAAGGTAGGGAAGTTTTTATTGCATTTATGGATTTAGAAAAGGCATATGATAGTGGATAGGGAAGCAATGTGGCAGATGTTGCAAGTATATGGAATAAGTGGTAAGTTACTAAATGCTGTAAAGAGTTTTTATGAGGATAGTGAGGCTCAGGTTAGGGTGTGTAGAAGAGAGGGAGACTACTTCCCGGTAAAAGTAGGTCTTAGACAGGGATGTGTAATGTCACCATACGGTTGTTTAATATATTTATAGATGGGGTTGTAAGAGAAGTAAATGCTAGGGTGTTCGGGAGAGGGGTAGGATTATATTATGGGGAATTAAATACAAAATGGGAAGTGACACAGTTCCTTTTCGTTGATGATACTGTGCTTATGGGAGATTCTAAAGAAAAATTGCAAAGGTTAGTGGACGAATTTGGGAGTGTGTGTAAAGGTAGAAAGTTGAAAGTGAACATAGAAAAGATTAAGGTGATGAGAGTATCAAATGATTTAGATAAAGAAAAATTGGATATCAAACTGGGGAGGAGGAGTATGGAGGAAGTGAATGTTTTCAGATATTTGGGAGTTGTCGTGTCATTGGATAGATTTATGAAGGATGAGGTTAATCATAGAATTGATGAAGGAAAGAAGCTGAGTGGTGCATTGAGGTATATGTGGAGGCAAAAAAAAATTATCTATGGAGGCAAAGAAGGGAATGTATGAAAGTATAGCAGTATCAACACTCTTATGTGGGTGTGAAGCTTGGGTTGTAAATGCTGCAGCGAGGAAGCGGTTGGAGGCAGTGGAGATGTCCTGTCTAAGGGCAATGTGTGGTGTAAATATTATGCAGAAAATTCGAAGTGTGGAAATTAGGAGAAGGTGTGGAGTTAATAAAAGTATTAGTCAGAGGGCTGAAGAGGGTTTGTTGAGGTGGTTTGGTCATTTAGAGAGAATGGATCAAAGTAGAATGACATGGAGAGCGTATAAATCTGTAGGGGAAGGAAGGCGGGGTAGGGGTCGTCCTCGAAAAGGTTGGAGGGAGGGGGTAAAGGAGGTGTTGTGGGCGAGGGGTTTGGACTTCCAGCAAGCGTGCGTGAGCGTGTTAGGAGTGAATGGAGACGAATGGTATTTGGGACCTGACGAGCTGTTGGAGTGTGAGCAGGGTAATATTTAGTGAAGGGATTCAGGGAAACCGGTTATTTTATATAACCGGACTTGAGTCCTGGAAATGGGAAGTACAATGCATGCACTCTAAAGGAGGGGTTTGGGATATTAGCAGTTTGGAGGGATATGTTGTGTATCTTTATACGTATATGCTTCTAAACTGTTGTGTTCTGAGCACCTCTGCAAAAAGAGTGATTATGCGTGAGTGAGGTGAAAGTGTTGAATGATGTTGAAAGTATTTTCTTTTTGGTGATTTTCTTTCTTTTTGGGTCACCCTGCCTAAGTGGGAGACGGCCGACTTGTTGAATATATATATATATATATATATATATATATATATATATATATATATATATATATATATATATATATATATATATATATATATATATATATATATGTCGTGGCGAATAAGTAAAACTTGCTATTTTAGCTTAAATAGCAACGCTTTTCTTGCTGAATAGGGCAATAATTTCACAAAAATCATTCTGAACCTTACGAAAAAAAATATATTTCATTGTGATTATATATTATTAAATTATTGTAAACTTATCTAAACTATATTTAGTTGGATTAGGCTAAATTTTGCGCTTGTTATAATAAGGTTAGGTGAGTTTTCTAAGGTTCTTTTGGTACAAAATTGTTAATTTTTACATTGGCGTAAATGAAAAAATATATCTTTAATCGTACAAGAAATTTTTTAGAAACGACTTGATTTTAAACGAGTTCTTGCTAATTGACCATATATATATATATATATATATATATATATATATATATATATATATATATATATATATATATATATATATATATATATATATATATATATATATATATATATATATATATATATATATATGTCGTGCCGAATATGTAAAACTGGTCAAATAGCAAGAACTCATTTAAAATTAAGTCCTTTCTAAAATTTTCTCTTATACATTTAAAGATATATTTTTATTCATTAATGTTAATGTAAAAATTTATAATTTTGCACCAAAAGAATCTTAGAAAACTTATCTAACCTTATTATAACAAGAACAATTTATTTTAGCCTAACCCAACTAATATATATATATATATATATATATATATATATATATATATATATATATATATATATTTAAAAGGTCTCTATAAATTATTCACTGGTTTAAGAAGATAAAAAAATACACACAGTCCTTGAAAAAACTTAACATGAATATCCTACGTTACAGAACCCAGCCCCAAGGTTACCCCACGAACCTCCCCCATCCCCCCCCCCCATAAAAAAACCCTTTCCTCACTTATTACAGAAAGCGCCCGAAGGGACATTGGTTAATAGAAAACGGTTAATAGCCAGAAAGCAATTTGGATTACCATTGTTAGGAGGCGATTGATAGCTGAGTCCTGCTGAGCCTGGGAAGAGCATGGTTCAGTTGCTGGCACTTTACTCGGGTCAATAGCGGCTTTCTGACACGCAGGCGCAGAGTATATATATATATATATATATATATATATATATATATATATATATATATATATATATATATATATATATATATATACATATATATATATATATGTCGTGCCGAGTAGGCAGAACTTGCCATCTTGGCTTAAATAGCAACGCTCATCTTGCCATATAGGACAAGTGAAAATTTGTGTATGCAATAATTCCGCCAAAATCATTCTGAACCTAACGAAAAAAATATATTCCACTGTGTTTGTTTAGTATTAAATTGTTGTAAACAAATCTAAAACATATTTAGTTGGGTTAGGCTAAAATAAATTGTTCTTGTTATAATAAGGTTAGGTAAGTTTTCTAAGATTCTTTTGGAGCAAAATGAAAAATTTTTACATTAACATTAATGAAAAAAATATATCTTTAAACGTATAAGAGAAATTTTTAGAAAGGACTTAATTTTAAATGAGTTCTTGCTAATTGACCAGTTTTACATATTCGGCACGACATATATATCTATGTTCATATATATATATATATATATATATATATATATATATATATATATATATATATATATATATATATATATATATATATATATATATATATATATATATATATAAATTATATATATATATATATAAATATATATATGTATATATATACATATAATATATATATATATATATATATATATATATATATATATATATATGTATATATATATATATATATATATATATATATATATATATATATATATATATATATATATATATATATATATATATATATATATATATATAGACAGATAGATAGACAGATAGATACAGAGACGCACATACGTATCATACGTACGTGAGTATTCAGAGAGACATTTTGGGGTGAAAGTGTTATGTGATATTCGTACATTCCCTTGTATTTTCTTTCTGGGTTTACACACATTTAGCACAGGAGTACACAAACACACACAAACACGCACACACACACACACACACACACACACACACACACACACACACACACACACACACACACACACACACACACACACACACACACATAGGTGAGTACATATCCATACACACACACATACACGCACACAAGCATGAAGCTTGGGGATGGACAAAGAAGACCGCAGACGGAGTACAATTTCGAGGAAAGGGGGGGGTAAAGGGTGCAAACCTTACTTAAGCAGAAGGATCCTAAGGTGAGTATAATTCCGAGCACATCCCCTGAGGTGGACATCAACTAAATAACTGCTGCAACAAATACGCGTCTGGCAAATCTAAGAAAGGCTTTTTGACATCCGAGTAAGGAGCCATTGACGACACAGCACACTGTGTACGTCAGGCCCATACTGGAGTATGCAGCAACAGTGTAGAACCTACACCTGGTCTAGCATATGAAGGAACTGGAGAAAGTGAAGAGGTTTGCAAAAAGACTATTCCCGGTGCTAGGGAACATGTACTATGAGGATAGGTTAAGGAAACTCGACCTGATGACACTGGAGAACCAGAAGGGATGTAAAAATGACGTACAAAATACTGAGATTAATTGACAAGGGGAACAGGGACAGAACATTTCAAAGATCGGAAATAGAAAGAAGAGGGCAGAGGTGGAAGTTGAAAACTCAGATGAGTCATGGGGATGTTAGGAAGTATTACTACAGTCTTAGAGTTGTCAGGAAGTGGAGCAATCAGGAACAAAGTGGTAGAGGCGGGATCCATACATAGCTTTAAAACTTTAAGAAGAGGTACGATAAGGCTTTCGAAGCCAAGAGAGAGTGAACTAGTAGCGATCAGCGAAGAGGAGGGGACAGGAGGGGACAGGAGGGGACAGGAGGGGACAGTCGACCTGCAGCTACATATAGATGAGTATATACACACTCACGCGCGCCCGCGCCCGCGCCCGCATGCCAAGTGTCTATCTACAAGTACCTTGGACAGATAAAAAAAAGGTCACTGAAAACAACAGCAGATTATTTTTTATTTTTTTGTGTGTGTCTGTGTATGTGCGTGTGCGCGCGCGAGAACGTATGTGTGCACGCGCGTGTCCACGCAAAAAAAAAAAAAAAGATTCGTTAGGTAAGTGCATGAGAGCAAACACTTTATGAACGAATACTGAAAGCACACTCGAACCCAGAAGAGGATTATATCAACATGGAATTGTGTAGTGTGTTTCATGAAGCATTACAATCCTCGTGATTCATTCAGCTCAAGGAGAGGTAGACTTGAACACTCTGACGGTGATTCCAGCAAGTACAGTAACAAGAGTCATCACTTAACCAGCACAACCAGAGTCATTCTGCATCACAACTCGTGAAGTTATCGAGAAGAGAAGAAACCTCTAATCAAACCGCTCGTATTCTGAAGAAGAAGGACTTGATCCCAGACTAGTCGGGATTTTGGTAATCTCACCATGCACCGTGGGAGGACAGAGTCATGTACTCAGAAGAGATCCTTAAGACAACGTTTCGTTTGGAGACGAAGCCTTTTTCAAGTCTACAGAGAGCACGTGGGAAACGTGAGTCTTAGTCATGTGATGACCCACCGATGGAGCGTTTGGTCATCTGACGGCAGCCTTCCGTTGGCTTACCGGTCCACCCCTATAAAAATTATGGTTATGATTATATATAAGCAGGGTGAGTACCGCACGGGAGGTGCGGGTGACGTGAACACGTGAATAACTGTGGAGGTCAAGTTTGACGAGCAAGAGAGATTTGGTAAGCTGAAAATTCAAAATTCCTCTTGTTCGTCAAAATCCTCGACTTGACCTTTACAGTTGTTCAGCCTGATATTGAAAAAAACGGGCCCACTCTGACAGGATATAAACATTTCCCGAAGCAACATTTCGCTTGGAGACCAAACCTTTTCAAGGCTTGATAAAAAAAAATGTTTACCAAGTAATACATTGTCTAAATAAAGTGTTTATTCTGCTTCTGTATCCTTTATTTGTAACTTGTTTAAATCATATATATTTCATGTCCAACATGGGAAGAATGTAACCCTCGCTATCTTTTACCCCCATAAACAAGGTGTAACTTTAAAAATAGAAGGGCTTGTGAATACAAGGGCTTTTTTATGACCGTCCTGTGATGAAATATCTCATTAAATATGTCCTAGTTCTTCAATACATTACTGGTATATAATAACGATAGTGGGATCTGTCTCAAATTGACCTAAACTACGAGACTGAACACTTTCAATCCGGGTTGAGGGACTGAAGAACAAAAAAAGACAATACTGAGACTGAAACATTATACAAATAACCCGCACATAGGAGAGAGGAGCTTACGACGACGTTTTGGACCATTGTGACTTTGTAAATGGTCCAAGTCGGACCGCAACGTTGTCGTAAGCTCCTCTCTCCTATGTGCGGGTTATTTGTGTATTGAGGGACTGATTACCCTCTAGTCCACTGTCTCGGTTCATAATATCTCGACAATGGCTTGGAAAAGCCACTGGATGGCAAAACGTCTACATACCAGAAATATCCAGGCGTTGCACGCATGTTTTCATTTATTTCCAAGTCATACTGTTTACTTACGTGTTTTCATTTTAGACCACTTGTCGGTATCCAATACCACGGTTTGTACCAGAGTGTTACTCACTTTAGAATGGGTGAGCATAGGCCAGACCTATGACACAGTAACACCACTGATCAGGTCTCTTGTCTTCTGACGGGTGACGAAAGACGAAGGCACAAGTTTCTGAACAAACGTTAATTGGAACATTTCACTCTAGAGCTTTACTGAGCCTCGATGAAGCTCTACACAGAGCGAAACGTCGTCGCAATTAGAGTTTGTTGTCCAGCATGCGTTGAAAAGAAGACGCGTATTACAACACACAGGACACTTTATGAGACTTTTCCCAATGTGGCTTTTAGGAGTCGGATTGGATAAGTCCCCAGAGGGCGAAACATCTACTATAAAATGTTGAGTCTTCTGCACGTGTTTTTATTTCCTCAGTTTGAGTGTTGATATGTTCACTACTTGAATTCTTTGCAACATATGTCCTGGTTTTCAGACTTGTCGATCCTCATGCTGTACTATGCTAGGATACCTATGCTATACTATGCTAGCATACCCATGCTATACCATGCTAGCATATCCATGCTGTACTATGCTAGCATACCATTGCTGCGCTATACTAGCATACTCAGGCTGTACTATGCTAGCATACCCATGCTGTACTATTAAACCATACCACGGGCGGGGATACAGCCCGCGATTCAGAGAGTCATAAAACTCCAGACCGACGCTTTAGCCATGAGCCAGTGACGATGTTCCGCTGCCCTGGATGTCAAATATTCCTTTAAGTCATTCCAAGATTAATTTTTTTTTTCACTCCTTTGCTTCTTTTTTCGTTTTACTCATTGTTAATATTGATTAAAAAAAAAATATTTAAAGGGCTTTTATTATTCCCACGTCAGATTAACTTAACAGTGAGGTGACTGGTTCAAATATAAAAAAAAGGGTATTTATAGAAAAATGGCTGAAGTGAAAAAGTTTTTTTTTTTTAGTTTTGAAGTTGCTGAAGTTGTGTAGTTAAATGGCGCGTTAAAAATGAAATGTGTTAAAAAATTTTTTTATTATATTTTCAGCAAAAAGTGCACCTAGGAGGGAGAAGCCAGCTGAATGTGCAGCACCTTGGAGTGTGAAGTGAAGCCAGCTGGACAAGCTTCAAAGGTGCGCCTCTGATGGCACGTATATATATATATATATATATATATATATATATATATATATATATATATATATATATATATATATATATATATATATATATAATATATATATATATATATATATATATATATATATATATATATATATATATATATATATATATATATATATATATATATATATATATATATATATATATATATATATATATATATATATTACAACGACTTCTCGCTGGGTATGAAGCTTATCAAGTTACGGAGACAACACAGCACTGCTTCCATATAATGGTTAAAACAAAACAGTCAGGTGGTCGGAAGAAGGTTGGAGGCAGGTAAGAGAAGTGAAGATGAGACCTGATGAGTGTGCAGTATAGTACAGAAAAAGGAAGTATATGAGATATCAAGGAGACTATCTGCGTTCGTAGGATTCCGTGGAATGCGATGCTCAGGAAAGATGTGCGTGAGTATTGTTTGAAAGACTGAGGGAACGACAGTATTCCTAAATTGTGTCTGAGACCTGGATGATAGCGGACTCGAGGCACTTTACCCTGTTCGTGTCACCCTCGTAAAGTATTAGCTGCACCTTGCCCCAGTCCGTGAGATATGAGTGGTGATTCCTGTGTAATTGCATAGGCATTGTTGGCACTGCTCTACAAGCATATTTGCGTTCCTGGACTTGTGTTGAGATCAAGGACCGTCTCACCTATAGTTTGTCACGGCGAGAATAAGGAATTCTGTCAGCTGCAGCTGTGAGCAAACAGGAGTGCCGGGGAGACGGGGGTGCACGATGTTCTGAATCGCTTTGAAAGTCACTGCTGCCACCTCTGTATTACCAATGGTGAGGCACCTCACATACTGAATTTCTTCTATACTTCTGTTCCTTGGCTAAACTTTCCCCTTGAAACCTGACCGCTGGTCAGGATAACGTTTTAAAACTCACACTGGAGGAAACGTCATTTTAATCAAGGTCTGTTCTCTGTTTATGAGGCTTTGATTTACGTGTCGTCCAAGTGACTTTCATGCAGCCTCTGAAGGCTGGCTGCGAGGGTAGAGTTTCTGTCCTGCGATTTGCTCTACCAGACCCTTCGCAGCATGACCCACACAAGTTTAGAGTTTCACATAATAATAACAATAATAATAATAATAATAATAATAATAATAATAATAATAATAATAATAATAATAATAATAATAATAATAATAATAATAATAACATCAATAACACAAGAAAAACTTCAAAGGCTTACCACTAGACAAGTCCCAGAGCTTAAATTACGAAACCAGAGGTCACTCACCGAGTACACAGCGCCAGCTTGGAATCACATCCATGCAAGAGGCTGAAGAAACCGGAGAATCTTCAAAGGCTTTTCCACTAGACTGGTTTCTGAGGTGAGTAACATGAGTTACGCAGTCAAGTTCAATGAGTAACATGACTGACAACATCAAGTTGAAGGAGCAACATGACTTACAAAGTCACATTAGATGAGCAAACATTTTATTCTATCAGAAGTGGCAAAATGTGCAGGAGACAGGGTTATTTGGAGGCCACTGATGTAAAGTGAGGAAAAAAATAGTGAGGACTAGAGGTCACTAGAAACTCTGTCTTCCTACACAGAGTGTTTGACCAATGAAAAAAGTATAAATACGTGAAAAAATGATTGAAGACGGTACACCACTGTGATTCTACAAACACACACACATACACATACATACACACACACAAACACACATACACACACACACAAACACACATACACACACACACATACAAACACACACACACACACACACACACACACACACACACACACACACACACACACACAAACACACATAGATACACACACACACACACACACACACACACACAACACACACACACACACACACACACACACACACACATAGATACACACACATACACACACACACACACATATATACACACACACACACACACACACACACACACACACACACACACACACACACACACAAAGGTTTGCAACAAGACTAGTCCCAGAGCTAAGAGGTATGTCCTACGAGGAGAGGTTAAGGGAAATCAACCTGACGACACTGGAGGACAGGAGAGATAGGGGGGACATGATAACGACATACAAAATACTGAGAGGAATTGACAAGGTGGACAAAGACAAGATGTTCCAGAGATTGGACACAGTAACAAGGGGACACAGTTGGAAGCTGAAGACACAGATGAATCACAGGGATGTTAGGAAGTATTTCTTCAGCCACAGAGTAGTCAGTAAGTGGAATAGTTTGGGAAGCGATGTAGTGGAGGCAGGATCCATACATAGCTTTAAGCAGAGGTATGATAAAGTTCACGGCTCAGGGAGAGTGACCTAGTGGCGATCAGTGAAGAGGCGGGGCCAGGAGCTCGGACTCGACCCCCGCAACCTCAACTAGGTGAGTACACACACACACACACACACACACACACACACATGCCCGGAGCTTAGGGGTATGTCCTACCAGAAGAGGTTACAGGAATCAACCTGACGATATTGGAGGACAGGAAGGATAGTGGGGACATGATAAAGATATATAAAATACTGAGAGGAACTGACAAGGTGGTTGGTGGCAGAATGTTTCAGAGATCGGACTGGGCAACAAGGGACCACGGTTGGAAGTTGAAAACTCAAATGAACCACAATGATGTTAGGAAGAATTTCTTCAGGAATAGAGTTGTCAGGAGGTGGAACAATCTGGAGAGTGATGTAGTGGAGGCAGGATCCATACATAGCTTCAAGAAGAGATACGATAAAGCTCATGGAGTAAGGGGAGAGTGGACCTAGTAGCGACCAGCGAAGAGGCGGGGACAAGAACAATGAACCAACCCCTGCAACCACACAAAGTCAAACATTCCCACCAAATTCTTTCAGATTGTATGATATAGGTAATTTGCACCAGAGGCGCCTCTTAGGTCAGTCTACACCAGGACCTCTGTTAAGACTGGAAATTAGTAGACCGTGGACACCACACCTACCAGTTAATCAGTTTCGAAATATATTTTTGGTCGGTGACCAAAAAAAAAATAAGAATTTTTCGAGGGTGATGACTGAAAATTTGAGTTGATTAATATTCCGGTTTGAATTAAAATAATTCGTTTTTATTTTTATTATTATTATTATTATTATTATTATTATTTTTATTATTATTATTATTATTATTATTTTTATTATTATTATTATTATTATTATTATTATTATTATTATTATTATTATTATTATTATTATTATTATTATTATTATTATTATTATTATTATTATTATTATTATTATTATTATTATTATTATTATTTTGTATTATTATTAGATGAATTAATATGATTTTTAATAAGCATTATTATTATTTTTTTACGACTGTCGATTAATATATAAGTCTAGCCAAAATATTTATTGAATGGAATAATTCTCAGTTATATGAGTATTAATTATCATCATTCTTAATTCGTAAGATTATTAGTTAGTATGATTCACAGTATGATTATTAATTTACACTATTAATAATAATTTAACAATAATATTTAGGAATTTTTATTTTGTCAGATACAATCATTCTTTATCAGATAAGAATTGAAATTATTGAGAGTATTACATTTCAAATTCAACTTTCGTTACATTTTTTTTTTGTTATAATTGGAATCACTTTTATAAGTATTATAATTAATTTTATTATAGAAGTTTAAAATATTTCGTTATTGCAGGGATGAATTGGAAGGAAACGTGGGTAGAAGGATGTATAGATGATTTATTAAATAAATGTATAAAGGAGGTATTTAGTTTTGTTGTGGTGATGGTGGAGTCACTGAAGGTGATACCTTAGTAGTAGTGTCGCCTGGTAGGCGAGTAGTGGTTGTTGAGCAGTGTGGTAGCACAATCCATCCTTGTAAATTCTTTGTCGATTTCTTTCATACGGTTCGAAACAAAATTCTCGATTTATGGTATTAAAATCACGGTAGATTTAGTTATGTTAGATGGTCGTCTCTCAGTAATAAATTACACTAATAAATGAAACATAAGATAAAGTCGATAAACAGTGGTGACAGGCGATCCACTGAGAGCAGTCGAAAGACCTATGTCAAATAATCAATGTTTACGGCTGCGTAAACAGTGAAATAATGTCTGTTACTAAGAGATTGAGCTGGGGAGCTATGTTCTCCTGCACGCCCCAGTTAGATCTCCGTAAAGATTTACACCAAGATTCTTATCGTCCTGTTGGAAAATAAAATATTTACTTGGTGACATCATTGGCTGTCTGTTTTCAGTTTATATACTAGTACAGTTTATATGCTTATCACCACAGTTGCTCAGCTTTATATTGTCTTGTGGTTGATTGTTAGAATATCCTTTGAACAGCGGTAAAGTGCGTGAATGACAACAGACTACAGGTGAAGTCGAAATACGCTTATTGGTGTTTACTGCATTGCTACTAACCGGCTCTGCTGTATTGACCAGTGGCCAGGAAGCCCCATCTAATGGACTGACCGTCGTGATGGAATCCGGCTCTTGCTCCTTTGATGTCTCGATCAAGTCATCCGTCAGTGAAGGAAACCTCGCATCTAACAGCTTCGGTTTGAGTTGTTTGTCTCTGCAGAGCTTGCTCACTGAGGGCGTAGTGTAGCCGTCTCTGCTAGTTAAAGTTGCAACAATCCTAAAATACGACGATGTTATCCATTTTTATTAATGAGGTGAAAAGAGTGACTCCGGTTAGCCAGAGGAAGCTTAACAACAGGTACACATTAAGACACCGGTTGATTAACCACTCATGCACATATCAACAAACAGCTCAGTATTTGACAGAGGCCCACGTCAGCAGACGTGTCCTGAAGAACAGAACACCCACCATCCAGGTTCTTATGGGAAATCCAGCCACTTTTTTTTATGTATTGTGAGTTGGTGAAGAATAAATGTTTGTTGACGGTCAGTGATGATTCATAGGTTTGTATTGTTAATGCAGACATTGGAGCAGGTTATATGCTCTTAGATTTTAATTTAATCATTATTTTAGGGACGAGTATTTCTGATGTTAATGCATCTTTAATGACCAACGTGAAGTCTCAAGACTTAAACCTTAGAAACTAATTAAAGACAGCGAAGTTCAGGTGATTTTTTTCCTTGCTTTCCTGGAGGATCTTAATCACAATTCTTCAGGTTGAATGTTTAACTTTATTGCGGGAGTCAAGAGTCTTGACTAAAGCAGGTTTATCTACTCCAGCAAAGTGCATATATATAAGCTACCCGGCGGAACTAAGGTCAAGAGGGTAAAAAAATGGTTATAATCACAACCATTATTGTTAAAAGGGGTGGACAAATACGCCAGCGGAAGGCCTCGGTCAGATGGCCAAAAGCTGCAGCTCAGGTTCATCATATGACTAAGACCCCAGTCAGGAAACACTTGTCCTGTTTCCTGACAAACCTAATACCTGCCTACCAAACGTCAAGAAGATTCAGACAGAGACGAGAGAAACAACCCAGCCAAGATCATGTCCTTTCCTTAAAGAATGAAAATTCACCGAGTAACCACGGCAGTGAGTGCTCGTCTGGCAGACCTGAGAACAGCATTCTCTTTCCTTAATTATTTTTCTTAGGATCCTGCAGATGACATATATCAGACACATTATAGCATACTGAGCCCACATAAGACAAAAAAAAAATATCCGGTGAGCCAGAAACCGAGACTCGACCTATGTAACTATAACAAGTAGGTAATAACAAACCACTGTTTGTGCTGGTCTTGTTGCTGTGATGTCTCTCCTGCTGGTACTGTTGGAGCTCATGCTGCTGGGGGTTACTATTAGCACTGGTGGTGCTGTGGCTGGTGCTGCTACTGCTGCTGATGGTCGTGCTGCTGTTTGGATGTTTCAACAAGTGAGCGAGGCTACCTATTATCACTCCACTGCCCCATCGCACTTCAGGATACGTTGCCTCTCACGACGCAACTAATACCCATCAACGTCATCCCCTCCCGTTTTCACGACGCACCAGCTGGAGCACCTGGCGCGAGTCCTCTCGAGACTATACTTACACACGAAACCAGAACTACTTCTTACCACAGGGATTATATTTTTAATAAACTTAGGAAACTGGAGTCTCTCGCATCACTAGTAAACCCTCATATTTATGTTATTATTATTATTATTTTTGTTGTTGGTGTTATTACTGTTGATGTTATTGTTTTACTTCGTCTGCTGAAGTCAAAGTACTGGGAATATAATCTCTGGAGCAAATACGATAGAGGTACCTGATAATATATATATATATATATATATATATATATATATATATATATATATATATATATATATATATATATATGTATATATATATATATATATATATATATATATATATATATATATATATATATATATATATATATATATATATATATATATATACATAGTGAAAATACAAATGTCCCGGTCTCAAGGCTACACACTACTATAACAATATACTCGAGTGGGAGATATGGGAGGAAGTGTTATACTGACCTAGTGAAAGCAAGGACACCACGGACACAGTAAGAGAGAGAACAATGTGTCAACATCCGTGGTCCCAGACTACTGAATCTGTCTGTTATCAGCAGATATCAGAAAAACTGTCGAAACAAGTGTGAAAATTTGCAAGGGGAAACTGGATCATTATCACCGGCAAGTGCCAGATCAATCAGGCTGTGATATCTACATGAGTCAGCTTTCAAACCCACCGACAAAGTTTTTTTCATAGATAGATCCACTTCGTATTAGATTAAGTGATGTCAGTCACTGTTTTGTTTCCTTCAAGGCTGTCTCTTGATCCAGGTGAAGAGCTCCCGATCCGAGAAAATAGAGTAACCTTATAATTAATCTGGATCAAATCTCATTGTCTCCCAGGCTAAAACTACTACTACTAATAATAATAATACTAATAATAAAAACAATAACAAGAATATTAATAATAATAATGATAGCAATAATAATAATAACAATAACAATAATAACAATAAACATAGACTGTCACAAACCCCCATGTCGTCTTGTTTTTAAGATACTGAAGACACTCTCTAGACTTGGCTAATTCTGTTATCAACGATTATATACATCAAGGTGAACATACCTCTCGGTGTATATATACACAAAGAAGACACTTTCATCATTCTTAACTAAGGAAGAGCAAGTTACATGCAGCATCAATGACCTTCGTGCAGTCGATAAGCTTTAAACCCCATTAACCTACCAAATCATTTATCCAGTGACTTTATGAATCCATAATTCACTTAACAATAATTGTGAGTGCTGCGAGCAGGCATGTGGGAATAATTCTTCACTTTTTGGGGGGCATATACTCTGGGATTATGCATAAAGAAATAATTTAAAGAGCAGAAGTTAAATAATACAGGCTGCAATTTCATTTTAAATTTCTGGGTACACATATTTGTGTACTCAACTAGTTGTATTCACCTAGTTGTGGTTGCAGGGGTCGATTCACAACTCCTGGTCCCGCCTCTTCGCTGGTCGCTACTTGGTCACTCTCTCCATGCTCCATGAACATTATCTTATCTCTTCTTAAAGCTATGTATTGATCCTGACAACTCTATGCCTGACGAAATACTTCCTAACATCTCTGTGACTCATCTGAGTGTTGAACTTCTAATTGGGACCTCTTGTTGCTGTGTTCCATCTCCGAAACATCATGTCCCTATCCACCTTGTCAATTTCTCTCAGTATTTTATATGTTGTTATCATGTCCCCATCCCCCTATCACTCTTGTCCTCCAGTGTCGTCAGGTCGATTTCCCTTAACTTCTCCTTGAAGGACATACCCCTTAGCTCCGGGACTAGTTTTGTTGCAAACTCCAATGTGGATGATGATGTTGCATACTGCAATATGGGCTTGACGTACACGGTATACAGTATCTTGAACGATTCCTTACTAAGGTGTCGAAACGGTATTCTTAGATGTGCTCGATATTATGCTCACCCCAAGATCTTTTTTCTTGGGTGAGACTTGCAGTGTGTGTGTGTTTATGTGTGTGTGTGTGTGTGTGTGTGTGTGTGTGTGTGTGTGTGTGTGTGTGTGTGTGTGTGTGTGTGTGTGTGTGTGTGTGTGTGTGTGTGTGTGTGTGTGTGTGTGTATGTGTGTGTTTGTGTGTACTCAGTTGTATTCACCTAGTTATTGTTGCACGGGTCGAGTCCCAGCTCCTGGCCCCGACTCTTGGCTATGTGTGTGTACATACCAGTATGTGGATGAACACGTCGATTCTCAGATCCCAGCTCATAGGTATTATGTATTAATACATGGTTATCAATAGATGGGTTTTAAGATAATGCCTTGGATATTAACTTTTAATACCCGGGTATTAAAAGTTAATAACCTGCGTATTAACTTGTAATACCCGGAGTATAAACATTTTATACCCAGAGCTTAATAAGATAGATATTAATACCTGGGTATTAATACATAGGCTATTAATACCCAGGTATTATGTTAATACTAGGTATTATGTTAATACCTAAGTATTAGGTGTTAATACCAGAACTGTACTTTAAGTTAATTTCCGGGTTTTAAGAGTTAATATTCCGGGTATCAGGCTAATACCTCGTATATTTGGTAAATACTCGCGTATTAGGTTAATGCCCTGGGTATTACTTTAATACCCCAGGTATTAGGTTAATACTGCGGATGCTAAATTAATGCCCTAGATACTAGTA